>NC_083638.1:6958521-7258521 GCF_963576545.1 Limanda limanda | reverse complement strand
TGTTCCCGACCCCCGAATAACACGTCGACTGGGGGTTTGGGTTGTTTTAGGTTATTTTCACATCTTGAGTCAAACCAATTAAGCCAAGCAGGTTAAACAGATGGAAGTGCTAAATCATCCGCTGCATTTAGGGCACGTATCAGCTTCTACTCAGGAGCCTGGTGTGAAAGTTTTACATCTCGAGAAATGGGTCACGCACGCTTCAGGGTGAGTCTGCAGGGATTAGGATTTTAATAAATGAGTCAGATCCTGTGACACCGATGACCCCAATGTAACACAGTTGGGCTGCAGCTGTTTAATATGCAGCTCTGATCAGAGTTTATGGATTGTGCGGGGGGGGGTCGAAGGAGGTGAATGTAATCGCTGATTGCCTCATTTTAAAATAGACAGACAGAAATGTAACTTTTACCTGGCAGCCTCATTAATGAGCTGAGATAGTAGGGCAGTGAATCCTGTATTTACAGATGTTGAGTGGATGATGAAAGTAATTTTCCCTTTAATTATATTTGAGGGAATGTGTAAGGAATTATTCGTCTGTCTACTTTTATTTGTTGTTTTGTTGTAAAACTTTACTGACAACAAATGTACGTAACAATGCTCTCAAGCAGTTTGTTTACTAACTAAAAGCTAACTTAAGTTTTTCTATGGTCAGATCAGAACATGTTGCAGACTCTGTAGACACTTTTCTCGAATCTGCTGAAAAACACAATAATCATTATAATCAAATCAACAACACCCTGATAAAGAAGGACTCACAAATCCACTAATACAAACCTTACAATATTGTTTCCACACAAAATAATTCAGGCTTTCTTCATTTTTGTGCAGTAAATATGATCAACATTAACATTAAAGTTAGTTGGAGGTGCCGTGGAGGCCAAATGTCTCCAATTGCAGGAACATATAGTCAGATTTAGATTAGAAACCTTCTTGTTTACAGTTTCATGTCTGTTCTGCAGAGTACAATTATATAAAAGTACATGCAAAATGAATATAGTCGTTTAATCTGTATATTACGTCGTACTGTGTACTATGTTTGGTGTACTTATTATGTTGCGTACCTATATGTTCTGTGTTTGCGTATTTATATTTTCAGTCCACAGTACATTAAAGTTTACACCAGGGATCAGGGAATAATGGGAATCCTGTCCATATGGCAGAATTGACAATAAAGTTGATTTTGACTTGATTTGAAAAATAATATAACCAGGCATTGCAATGAATTTTATCAATATCATTTGTTATTTTATGCATTTGCCTCAAAAGCAGTGTGTTCTACTGTATCGAGAGCTTCAGACGAATCAATAAACACAAAACACAAACAGAATGCAATTCCCCTTTCTCTCTGGGGAACAGAGTTTGCCATTTATTAAATAAATGAGTATTGTGTGGAATCATTTTTCATCTTAGCTACAAGCGAGCAGTCAGTAGTTTAGCGTCAGTAATCAATAAACAGTGCATTTATCCTCAAATTCACTGTAGCTGTCAGTTTTTATTGCTGCACACAAACAGGAGGTGAATTTTATTGAGCGTGCACCAAAACTTTTTCCTTTCTCTGACAAACTCCACGTCTGCGTCTGTCGCAGTGTAAACTCAATTTGTTGAATGTAAATGTTAAGCTGCGAGCTCTCAGGGACGTAACAGGAATGTATCTCTCCATCTGTCATTTCCTGAAATAGCCGGCCCACACACAAACACTCTGAAACTCTGAGGGAACAGAGGACGTTTGACTCGCCAGGATTGAGAAATAACCTTTAAATTCAGAACATTCGAAATTGGCTTTCCTTTCTTCAAGCGTCGAGCATCAACCTGGTCCCGGTGTTAAAGTTGGTTAAATTGCTCCATGTTTTTTTGAATGTCACTTAAATGTCATGAGTGATTTCTGCATGACTGGCTGTTCAGGATTTACATTCCCTGCTTTTGCAAAACTTGGTGGCTCCTCTTTGAATCCAGCCACTTTCCTCCTGCATAGCACTGCTGCTAATGGGTTCTTTTGAAAGTACAACTCAAGGTTGTGCATCTTTCTAAATCATGTTTTGTTTACGTCGCCGACACGAGAGCTAATTCCAGAGTCCATTTGTTATCAGAAGGTGCCTTGATTGGTTTATTACGCGGATCTGAGCCTCACCTCGAGTGTGGCTTTGCTAAATTTCCGGAGCCAGCGGACCAGCGAAGCCCTCGGCTCCGTGTTGGGTTTGATTAAGGGGGGTCACCTTCAGCTCAGAGGAGGATAACCATAAAGGACTTTTCCTGTTTCCTGCCTTATACGCAGCATTAATTCCCTCTCCCAATCCAAAATTGCAGTTAGTGCATCTCCGCAGGTGTGGAAAAGCTTTGGACACCAATTTGCTTTTCTGGTTCTCTCTGTCCTCTTCCCTCCTGATGGAGCTTCTTTCCTCACGGTGGCACTTTTAGGATTTAACGTTTTAACGTCCTCGAGAAAGAGAGAATTACGGAAAGTGAATGTCGTTGTTTTTGTGTAATTTAATTAACCTGATACTTTGCTCTGATGACACGTTTACTCCTCATTTCTCTTGGATTAGGAACATTTATTATGCACAGAAATCTAATCCAGTGATTGTTCTATAGCTGCTCCTTCTCTGCATATACTGCGGTGAAAAAAAATCATATTTAGTGGATCCTTAGTGGATCATCATAAACGGATGTACAGCAAAGGGCTTATCTGTGTGGGCGTTTGGTGGGAGTATTTTTTTTCCACTCAGTGAAAAAACAATCATTCTTTCTCTGTCCTGACTGAAGCAACAAACTAAATGAAGCTGAACCGCAGCAGCACGAGCTACATTTCAAATGACACTAATGGGCCGTCGCGGTAATGATGCATGGGCTCCGGAGCCATGTTTTGTTTTTGTCGTTTGTTTTTTGCCATTGTTTACTTTTCTACAACGACAAACTCTCCCACCTACGCTCGACAAAGCAGGTGATTCCTCAGCGACATCGAAAACAAAGGTGCTCGCGGGAAAAAGCACAAACACAAGCATATTTTCTGCCACCAGGTTAATACAAACTCATTAACACTATAGAAACATGAAGGTTGAAAGAGGAGAAAGGTCACAAACTGCTGGCAGGTCTGCAAGGGGCATTATTCCCCTCATTATCCAACAATATAAGTAATAATTCAGCTAAATGGTGAATTCTAAGAGCTTCTATTAGAACGTTCACCAGGACATTGTGTATTTTGAGGTTCCTTAAAGTCTTTTGTTGCCATTTCAGTGTCTTTTCAGCTCTGATGCTTTTCTACAAGGTCACAGAAGTGATGACACATTACAATATCTCCCGTGTAGAATTGAAGGCGCTGGTTATTTTGCACATTGAATGTTTTAGAACTAAGTGAGAGAATAACAAGACCAAGTAACACCCGTATACGACTAAAAATAAACAACAATTTTTTCCTACTGTTTCCTTAGTTACTGAGACAAGACAGTTATTAATCCCATGCCAGTAAGATTACTCACCCCACAAGTCCTCATGTCCTCTTATCGCATCATTGCATTTCAAAACAACCTTTAATTATAATCCTCTTGTCAAAACAACTCATTTCCTGATCTTCTACCTCTTGTGGTCAAGTTTAATCAAATGGAACTATTTGTTTGAAGTAAGAGAAGATCACAGTTAAAAGAAACTAAATCTCTGACAGTTGGTACGAGGACGTCTCAGGTGTCTTTGCTTGATTCAGACTAATGCAGATTTTCCCACTGAGCTCCCGATGCTTTTTAAATCAAAAACTCTTTCAAGTTGTGTTGAGTTGTTGACACATTGCTTTATTAAGTCAGAGCAACATCATTGACCAACAAAGATTTTGCAGTATTTCACAATTATTTCACCGCTGCATTGTTAAATATTCTCTTTAACTTCCTGGCAAATCCGCCGATATGAATCCTTCAGGTTGCAAGTGCAGCTGTAATGTAAAGTAAATGGGAGAAGTTACTATGATTGGTTTATTGCATCTTATACCCATAGTATACACACGGTTAATTAAGAGACTGAATCTAACCCTTGTTCATCCATGCGACTGCTGCAGCAATCTGTGTTTCCTTGTGGATTTCCACTCACTCTGGTGCTTCCTGCACTGTGAGGCCTCCATCATCTTGGTCTTAGCTGGTGGAGCAATCACATTCTGCATCGCGCCTGATCAAACCTAATTGTCAGACGGACACCAGACGTTAGAGCACATGCATTGAAAGCTGTGTATTACTTCTCCTGCTTTGTATTCTGCACCTTGTTAGCAGCCTAGAAATCTGCATGTGTATAAATTACTCTAATGCAAAAGCCTTTTTGTGTGTGTGAGTCTCTGTCTCTCTTCTCTAAAAGTAACCTTAACACCTCGTGTTTTATTTCAGAGAAAAATAACTTTCCTGCTTTGGTGACTTGTCAAAATAAGCAAATTAGACCTGAAAAAAGTCTCCCAATTACCGTCTTCTCTCCAGTGAGGGTCACGGCTCTGCAAATGAAAAATAGCAAAGAAAAATAAATAATTGAGGGAAATACGCTACCCCACCAAATGAGTAAAGCCACTGCCCGTCGAGATCGACGCGTTAACATGACTCAATGTTTGTGCTTTTGAATAAATATCAGCAGACCCCCCCCCACCCACACACGCTGCAGATCAGAGAACACAGCACAGCTCCACTGTCCGTTGTACAAACATGGATCTGTTTACATGTGGGATGCGGGAAGCTGGACCGCTTGCTGGGATACCGGCTTCACGCTCGATGAATGATGAGATGTTTTATGAGATTGCGGCGAGTTGACCTTCAGAGAGGTCGGTTGGAGCGGAGCCAAAGACGCCGGCCAGTTTCGCCCGCTGTCTGCTCGTTCCCAGGAGATTTGGGTTTGTTGACTCATTTGACTTTGTTGTGTTTCTGCTGTACGGCTCGGAGTAGCCGAGCAAATTTGTGTAACGTCATGATGAGGTGATGTGAACGTTCAGGCAGAGTTGCTCCATCCATCTTTCATCGCAGACATCCACAGAAACGCGGGATGGATTGATCGGACGGAACGAATCACCCGAACACTTAGTATTCAAAATAAGAGCGAGAGAACAGAAGAGAACCATGAAGTCGTAAAGAAGGTCAGAATCTGTTGTTTCAAGCCGGCAGCTTGAGCTTGACTGAGACTTAAATAAAGATTGAGTGGCCTCAGACTCAATTTGGCTTTGATTATGCATTTAATTGTGAACTGTGACTCAGGACCTTATATTTAGAAGTTGATTCAATTGAGCCAAAAGCCCCATTAAAAAGGTTTGACTCATCTCAAAATGTAGGATATAAAAAAAAATGTTTCAGGGCCTTTCAAACGTACTCAGGTTGTATTTGTAGGGTCCAAAGTTTCTCCTTTGAATAAAATTCTATCGGGCTTTTTACGTTTATTTTCAGTATTTACTTCATATCAGTGGTGCACACTTGTCCTCCTGAGTGCCGTGCCAGGAAATTGCATCCTGCCACCCTGTTAGACATTAAACATAAAGTGGATAAGTGAGCACTTCTAAAGGGAGCAGAGGCCGAACTGAAACCGTAAACCAGCTGCTATCATCCACGATTATCATAAGAAAATATGTTGTTGGGTGTAAAACTTGAGATTTGAAAGTTATTCAGTGTTCACACCTCATTGACCCATTTCATTAAATTTTCTATACAGGAGACATTTTGCTTTTTCAGTTTCTCTTTTTTCTGGTTTGTTTTTGTAAGTTTTTGTTTGTGTATATAAAAGTTCTTTATATTAACAGCATGAGTAAGAAGCGGTCAACCAATCAGAATAAAGGAAGGGTTTCTTTAAGGCTTAAAGCCTCAAAGAAACAGGAACTAGCTTTATGTTTGTTTTTATGGTTTTGTGCATTGATGCAGCCTTCTGGAGCTCTATTTGAATTCTACCTTAATTTTGAATTCCTTGTATGTACACATTTATAGATATTTTTTCCTATTTTTACTGTTTTCTTAGCCTAAGCTTCTTCCTGTTTACTCCATTATCGTCTTAATTTGTGTGTGTTACAAATTCACAGGTTTGCTCCACACAAAATGTCCTTTTACTTGTGCAGTGACGACAAAGATCTCAAGATGAATCTGAAAACCAAGCGTTACAGACCGAGGGCTGAACAGAGGAGCTGCAGCATGTGACGTGCTTTCTGATCATTAGAGCCTGTAAACATTTCCAAGTAAGAACATAATGAAGCTGAGCAGAATGCGTCGCCTTCAGAGAATCGCAGCAGGAGTTGTGCAGTGAGAAAGAAAACAAA
Organism: Limanda limanda; assembly: GCF_963576545.1. NCBI lineage: Eukaryota > Metazoa > Chordata > Actinopteri > Pleuronectiformes > Pleuronectidae > Limanda > Limanda limanda. The sequence continues at coordinate 7,252,271 of NC_083638.1, read as the reverse complement.
ATCACCCTTATTATGATGCCATACGTCAAACGACATTTCCTTTTGTTATTTGTCGTACAAAATCCTCAAATTTATTGCGTAGTGTTCAGAAGGAGCTGCATATCCCTGCTACCTCATAGGTAAATGTCAGTAAATCACCACAGTAACAGGACACAAGCAGAGAGAGGGACAGACGCTGGCAGAAGAGGAGCAAGGGGACATTTTATCATCCTGGATCACTCGCCCTGGGAGGAGGGATCATCGACCCCTGTGAGGATTCCCCTTTAGAAACACGCTAACTGAGTCATGTAAATAAATAAAGAAGCTCCTGCGTGCGACACGTGGTCGAGCCGCTGTCCTTGAAGGTCGGGGCGGTTGGCCTGAAGAGACTGAGGAGGCAGATCGGACCTGGAGAAGATCCACAGTGACAGCACATCAGTGCGAGGCCTCTTCACCAACATCCCCCCTCGTTACCACACTGTCACTCGGGAAGTGTGCGGACATGCATGGAAGTAAACACACACACACGCCTGTACGCAGGAACACACACACACACACACTTGGCCAGCAGTTCTTTCTGGAGGTTGACTATGTAGGGCAGCCTCCTTCACTGACATTGACACACGGTAACAGAGGAGATTCGCTCCCTCACAGGATTGGTTCAGGGTTTATTTTGGGCCCCGGTGGGTTTCAAGGAGCGGAGTGGCTCCCTCCTGGGGGGGGGGCTGAACCTGTGAGAGTGGGGGAGGTGTGTGTTTTTAAAATAAATGTAAAGATCCTGACTGAAGCTCTGAATGTTCAGTTCAGCAAAAACATTTCTTTCCCCTAAACTTCACCTAAAGTCCATTTATATATAAATCTGTAAATCCAACTTTTAGATTTTGCCTCATCGTGGAAGTGATATTTGAAAGTGACAGTGTCCTGGTACTGGAATTTGATTTGATACTGTATATTTGTGGTAATTACAGATGACAAGTAAGAAGGAATTGAGGCTTTTCATCCGAGGTGCATCTGCCTTCAGGCGGCTGAGGATCAGGAGGTATGACGGTCGTCTCCTCTTCCTCCAGTCGGAACTCTGAAGTGTCCTTGGGAACCAAATTGCCTCTGATGGCAGTTTATGAATGGTGTGTGATAGAAGCATAGACTATAGGATATATACAGGAGCGCTGCATGTGTGCATAAATGGGTGAATGGGACTGGGACTGTAAAGAGCTTTGAGTGGTTGAACAAACTGGAACAGCTCCTTATAAATACTTTCCATTTACTATTTACTGCTCATACAAGCAAAAAACCCAAAGGAGTTCCAATTACACATCTTTATTTCCATCCGAGGATTTGAGAACATGCACCGAACCAAACATATACCGAGTGAAGGCTTTTATCCCCATGTTAGCTCTGCTGGTTTAATTAGCATCAGAACATTATCCAGTGAATTGCATGAGATGTTTTTTCCCATGAACATGCAAAGAGACTGAGGCGCTTTATTCACATTATCCATCCTATGTAGGATAGAGGAGCGGGGGGGTTCTTTCATCTTTACATTCACAGTGTCTGTCAGGTCAAATGATTGATTATATTCAAACTCAAACAAAAGTAGTGAGCGGACATGGGGAGGTAATTGTTTTATCACAGTTATTTCAAGCACACGGAGATTGCTATTGTCTTAAATGTCTCAGTTTGAATGTATTTCTATTCCTCCTGTAAATCACGTCTGAATGATGTCGTGCAGATTCACATTCCTGGCTTTACCCTTAAATGCTTTTTTAGGTTTCTCCGCGGGAGCTCGCGTTGTGTGGGCGGCGGCTTGTGAGTGTGTATTTGAGAGCAGCGCGGTGGAATGACAAATACTGAAAACAGAGTCCCACGGAGAAAATAACCATCACTCAAACACCAATCTCAATTTGAGATGTACTTTTAAACATAGCAGGATCATTATTAACCATTCTGACTGTTTCATGTTGTCTTTACAGTGATTTAAAAGCAGTGAATGTGCTACAGTGCAATCTGAAGATGTGTTCTCGCAGGCTGTGCTGCCTCTGCCTCATCAATAACGCTCCTGAAACAAACTCGCACAACAACAGCGACAAATTAGATTCCAACAAAGCACGGCATAGATCACCGATGACTTGTCACAGTCGGTGTGGTGCGGCCCATCAGTCAGACGCTCATATTATAACAGTACGGCAGTAAAGAAGACGCTTTTATTTATCGGCTGTCAGAGAGCAGACACGGCACCGAGCGGAGATTTGTGCGTTAACCTGAAAGAGACACAAGTTTCTGGGTTTGTCTCCGGCTTCAGACGTGTCTCCTGCTGGAGAAGATTCATCAGCACGAGGATCATTAAGAGAATTTATGAAAGGACGACGATTGTGTGAAAACTACTGAACTGAGAAACACAATTCATTTTGGTGCAGATATTTTTCTCTTTCTTTAGCATGTCTCCACACGGAAAAATGCACAAATCCTTATTTCCCACTGTTAAGAATGATGTTTTATGACAAATAAATAATACAAGTTATCAGAACACTTATATTTCCATGAGAACCAGACAGTGATGTGCATGATTGCTTGGCCTTGCTGCAGATATGCACTCTGCTGAATGGCACATTGTTCTATTCATACTTTAATTAACTGCTGCTTATTTGAATAAATGCTCCGGTGTATTGTACAGTAAACTGAAAAATGTGTGTAGCATGTAATTTATAGATATATAAGAAGTCCATATGTACATTAGCTTTATTATTTTGAGGACTGCAGCCAGGGGGAGGGGGGGGGGTTAACTCCTTAAATATGATGTGTGCAGCCACATTATATATATTACATATTCAAGACTGAGATAAATGTCAAACTATCAAAAAGAGAGTTTTACTGGTAACTAGGTACAACAACCTGAACGTGATTATCGTTTAACCCTTTTTATCTTCCTTATATGTCTTTATGATACTTTATGTGCTCCACTATTTGTCTTATTTTTCATTGGTATTCTTTCCGGCTCCTCTCTGCTCATGGTAGTCTGTGAATTGGAATCAGATTTGAAGGAAGTGGGATTACTTTCTTTAAAAAATGAGAATGCCTCTTGTTCTCTACATGTAAAATGCCATAATGTCTGGCCTCAATAAAACATTGGAAAGGGTTAAGGATAAATTAAATTACTATCTGAAAATGTTCTAAAAGATTAGAAACATGCATACGAATATACAAATGTATATTAGAACATACAAATGAATTCCAATGTATTCATTATTCATCATTAAAGGACATATTTACATATATACACTGAGACATTATTCAGTGGACTTATTGTGCATAATGAGAAATGAACAAATAATCAGCAGCTGAATATAAAGCATCTTTCTTAAGTGATTGCATGGTGGAGCGTGTTTGAGTGTTGTGGTGTTTGTGTGTAACTGAACTAACAAACTAAAGTTATAGTTTAACTTACTCCAAAACGTAAAAGTGAGAGCACAATTTTAAAGATAGAGAGAGAGAGAGAGGGAGAGAGAGAGAGAAATAGAGAGAGAGGGAGAGTAGCACAGGGAGATCAAGTTTTCAATAACCCACCAGATTTACACTCAGAATATGAAATGGTTTGCAGCAGTGCCCCAAAAATAGGAAAGTGTTGCAAAAAAAAACCGAGACAAGCACAAGAGCCCGTTCCCACTCGGGTAAACAAAAGAGCACCGGGTGGCCATCTTGAGATTTTCCCCCGGAACATTATAAATGTTTCATGACAGAAGCAATTAATTCCTATTTTGGAGAAGAGCAAACGCAGTTCTATAAAAAGGTATGGTCCTGAGATGTAGACGTCACTTTTGGCCTAGATTCAGTTGTTTTTCTGTTTGGAAGGAGGAAGTTTACCAGTTTATAAACCGCAGAGAGAGAAGGAAACTCTTCTTTTCCAACTTGGGAACTGCTTGGGAATGATTCTGTTTGAACAGCCTTGTTGTAAAAGGCTGATTTGAAATATGAGTTGGAGGAATGAAACCATTAAAACCGAAGAAATAATCAGTGGTGTCATGTTGTGTTGTTTTTCCATAAGCCTGTAATACTTTGTATGGACGGCAACACATCTGTGACAACAACACGCAGGCGGAGATGAGACACAAACTAAATTGCATTTGGATGAAAGGAGCGCGAGTGTTTGTCCTTCGACGTCAAGGTCTCGGAAGAATAATCCCTGTGACAGCAAACATTCACCCGGCTGAAGCGTCCCTGACAGGAAGCGCTGGATCCCGGCGAGAGCGTTTCTCCCGTGGGGATTACAAGAGTATCGTGAAACTAAAATGAAACCATGCGGAATCACCGCGGCTGTCGGCTGCGAAGAGAAACCATCACAGAGACTGAGGTGGAGCTGGAGGAAGGGTTCGAGGTATGTGATGCAACACTTGCACGTAGGGTAAACAGGAAGGTGGAACTTTCTTTGCAACTGGGCATGAATTGCTAGATAAACTATTTGGAGAGGTTTGTTTATTTTAGGCTAAACAAAATAGACACATTGGCAGAGAGGACATTTGTAGAGGAAACCGGTTCCCTGGAGGATGAGGAAAAAGGGGGTCGGAGAATGAACAGGGAAATGAAGCTCAGGGGAAGAACACTGTCTTTTTACAAACTGTGGCAATCAAGCAATTTATACAAAAGTTACTTTGATGAAAATTAGTTTTTTTTGGTAATTTTTTGCTGAAATGAATGTTTGAAAAATGTATTGACGTTTATTTGGATTCAATGTTTTCTTCTTCACACTTCTTTTACACCAAAATCCTGAAATAAACCACAAACTCCTTTTACTGTGGAGATTTTTTTAATGTTTTCTTTTCATTTTCGACCTTCACAAACATTCTGGAAACCAACTCATCTGAAAACTCGCTGTGTTGCCAGATCTCGTGAAGAAAGATGTAAAGAAACAATGTGTTTATGGCTGTTTTACACGTCAACTGTGCGGCGCCAGCGTCTAGACTGACAAAATAAAGCATAAAGGGAATTAGGTTGTCATGTTTTCATCCCTGCTGATGGAGTCAGAGGCGATAAAAACCTGTGAATGATTCCCATTAACAGACTTCACGCTATAGTCGCCATCCAATCACAACCTGACACATTCACCTTGAACCAATCACTTGCAGATTGTCAAACTTTAACTGTCAACTTCTTGCTCCATCCCTCATCACCAGCGTCCAGGCTCCTTCATATCTGAAACGTCTATTCCTCCTGTTTACAATAAATCCAATTTCATGTAAATCTAATCACTCTCATTGGTTTCTGTACAAGTCTCCTGATTTAAAGTGTTTTCAAACTAGGAACAAACAAAAATAGTACATTTTCAGCCTGTCAGAAATGCTTAGAAACATCCCATCACAATATAACATGGTTATTTCTCAGGGTTCAATTGATAAAGTCGACCCGAAAGTGAAGCCGATTCTTCGAAGCCTCCGGAATCAACAAATGAGAGTAAACAAAACAAAATCAATGTATTACCTTCCCGGGGAAACAAAGCAATACATCAAATAGGCAATGTGCTCTGGGCAGATGAACAGGAATTACTTCTAAGTGGTTTCACCGAGGGGAGGATTTTAGATTAGAAAAGCAACCGCTGCTCCCAGCAGCCGGATGATATTTGACCTGTTACTGTTTAGTCTCTGCACCGTAATGCATCACGGGGGGGGGGGGGGTAGCACAGATAAGCACAGCTACTTGCCCGGCAGCGAGGATACACCCTGGAGCTGCCGGAGCCGATCTGCGGCCACCTGTGTCCTCAAAGATTTGGGTTAATAAATTACAGCCGGCCACACAGCTAATATCAAGAGGTGTAAGAGGAAGGAAAGGAAGCCAGTGGTGTTGGATGGAAAATACATAAAAATGAGTTAATGTGCCATGAGGGAATAGCTATGGTGGTTTTAGGAGATAGCCATACATCACCCTCTATTCCTCAAATAAGAGTTTCCACAGGCGAGTGTGTGCTGAGACGGTTTCTGAACGGCGGGATGGGAGGTTTCAAACACACAGGGTCGAGTGTTTGTTTTCGCACACACACAAAAATACCTTCTCTTCTACTCGTACAGATATTTACAGAGGGCAGACGTGACCGAATCTGCAGCCGAGCCAAAACGAGAACGGAAGGAAGTGGAGGTTTCTTCCTGGTCAAACAGGTTTTATCTTAGATTCTCTACAAACAGCTTCTACATGTGATTAGTTGTGGGACCAAATTTGGGTTCTGGAGGCCTCCTGGTTTCTCTTGGTCTCTTTGACCATTGGCATTTGAGCAGACTTTGGTTTTCTGCAGGTAAACGGTCTGTGTGGACATTAAAAGACATGAAAACACATTTTTTTTCAGATTTGATGGGTTCTTTCATGACCCATATCTGCAAGATTTATCGAAATCGGTTTTGTAGTTTTTGCATATTTTACCTTTTATGTAAACTGCCTTGAGATAATGTATGTTATGATTTGGTGCAACACAAATCAAATGAAAATGAAAATAGAAACAAAAACAGGTAAGAAAAGCTTCTCTCGGCAGCGATAATATGACAAAACTTAAAAAGAAATCTAATTAAATTAATAAATTGTCTGTGTTTAAATAAGATAAGCGCCTGCAAACATGTGCCTCACAAAATACATGGTCCCATGTATGTATTGTATTAATTAATCTCCATTGCAAAGGACAGGAGAGGAAATCCCAGGAGATAATCAAAACTATCTGCTCATCTCGATGTCCTTAGGGTTACGAGAGGGAAATGAGGGTTTTGGTAATTTAGTTAATTGACCATTGAAACCCGTTTAATATATGACAGTCGGACAGTTTGATCTGTGGACATTTATCTGTGATCATTTCAAAGTGATGGTGACTTTTGAAGGGCCGTGAGAGCCTGAGTGTGCAGCACATGAAAGACGGAGGGTAACAGGCCAAAGACATCATTTGATCACATTGTGGGAGTATTGGAAATGTGTTAGGTTAATACCGCTCCAGTTTGAGGATGCAACATGTAGCAGAATTTAAACTCAAATACAGATTTTATATTATTTCCGTTCGATGAAGAATAAACGCTGAATCTCTTCTGATCCTCAGAATCGTCTTTGTTGGAGCAGCTGTGTAAATCACAGAAGGACAAAGATGTTTATTATCCATTTTATCCATTTACGTCACGTCTATGATTCCCATAATTTAGTTTCTTTCATCTGCTCAAAAAAAAACACCACAGGGACAATAACAGATGGGAAGAAGACTTTTTATTTTTCTCTCAGGCTTTTATATGATTGATTTTCTTAGACTTAAGCTGAAACATCTGTGGATGCACAACATTTTATTTATGGAGATTTTATTTGTTTGCATTAAAGCACGGTTCGTGATTTTTATAAGGTTGGTGTCGGGCCTGTTTGAAACATGTTTGTTATCTCGTGAATCATTATCACTATCAGAAATAGCTCAATATTTTATTGTCATTCATTTTCATCGTGTAATTTATCTATCACTGCTGTTTTTATGATATAATGATAATAGACAGTTTAATGTATTTACCATTATTTAACCCAATAACAAAATGAGGGAGGTTGTGTTTCTGTGACAACAGTGGTGCATACATTTGTGTACGCACATTTTTGAATGGAAGAAAATCAGATGACACTCACACCATCACGTCAGGTCAAAAATATAACTGCTCATCCTTCATGACTGGAACTAGGATGATACTTCTGATGTTTTCCATGAAATTTAGAAAATGTTGCCAGAGACTAATTTGACAAATTATTTTTTCTAAATAGGTTTATTGAATGAAAGCTGGTATTTTAATGATGGGACAAAACAGTATCCCAAATATCCACGTTACAAAAGTGTATATTTGTGGAACTGAAGTCACATGTTATCTATAGAATTAAGAGCATTTTAAAAAACTGTGTGGGAAGATAGAACCAAAGAACAACAGATACAGAGGCTGCAAAGAGAAACACAGCAATTACCCTCAATCTGCTTTCCATGTTATGTCAATGAGGTCAATGAATGAGTGGTTTCTGCTGGGGAGGAACTTGACTGCATGGAGCTCTGACCTTAACCCTTTGATACACAACATGGGTCAAAAGTGACCCGATGGAGTTTTAATTGTAAATATCTTTGCAATAAATGTATTTCATAATTCAGAATTCCAGGAATTCCTCAATTAACTTGTTTTTGATCATTACACGTTCTTATTTTTATTTGTTCTTATTTACTTTTTTAATAAAAAACATTTTTGTATCACTACCCCTCTAAGGCACAACATGGGTCAAAAATGACCCGTATTCATTTCACATGTTATTTCATGCATGGCTGTGCTTCTTTGCTATATCTTTTAAAATCTATTCATTTAATCATCTAATATTTCAAAGTATTCATAAAAATATCTTGTTTTTGATTACCACAAATCATTATTTTCATTTTCTCTGTCTTAATTTTTGAACTAAAATAGTTTTTGTATTACCTCATCACGTTTACACACATGGGTCAAAAATGACCCATGTATGCAAGTGTGAATTTGATAGGATCCTTTGATTTGTAAATGTTTGTAGTTAGGAACATGTTCACTATGGACAACTTTTCACATGCCACACTTGTCAGAACTACCTGTCAGAACTAAACGGGCTGCTTTTGCACATCTGATTTATGTAAGTCTTATTTTACAATTGTTTAACCTAAGAAAATATTTGATATCTTGTGAAAAGATAACTGCAAATAACATTTGAACATTATTTCCCTCTACTGGTGGGAAAGATAAATATGTCTAATATTATTAGCTAGCTGTTAACATATTCTCTTTTAGCTAGCTAATGTTAGCTTATGTAAGCTAGGTAAATTCTAGCTAACGATAGCTAGGTCAACATGATTTAGTTCTGACAAGTAGTTTTGACAGAACTACTACAGAGAAGTGTGGCATGTGAAAAGTTGTCACAGTAAACATGTTCCTAACTACAAACATTTACAAATCAAAGAATCCTATCAAATTCACATTTGCATACATGGGTCATTTTTGACCCATGTGTGTAAACGTGATGAGGTAATACAAAAACTATTTTAGTTCAAAAATTAAGACAGAGAAAATGAAAATTATGATTTGTGGTAATCAAAAACAAGATATTTTAATGAATACTTTGAAATATTAAATGATTAAATTAATAGATTTTAAAAGATATAGCAAAGAAGCACAGCCATGCATGAAATAACATGTGAAATGAATACGGGTCATATTGACCCATGGAAGGGTAGTGATACAAAAATGTTTTTTATTAAAAAAGTAGAAAAGGACAAATGAAAATAAGAATTTGTGATGATCAAAAACAAGTTAATTGAGGAATTCCTGAAATTCTGAATGATGAAATACATTTCTTGCAAAGATATTTACAATTTAAACTCCATCGGGTCATTTTTGACCCATGTGTGTAAACTTGATTTAAAAATACAAAAACTATTTTATTTCATAAATTATGAAAGATAAAATGAAAATGATGATTTGTGTTAATCAAAAACAAGATATTTAATGAAAAATTTGAATATTAAATGATGAATGATGAATAATTAGATTTCCAAAAATATAGCAAAGAAACACTCAGCCGTGCATGAAATAACATTGTAAGTCAATACGGGTCATTTTTGACCCATGTTGTGCCTTAGAGGGGGTGTGCATAGCTTGTGTATCAAAGGGTTAAACCCCCCCCCCCACACACAAACACTGAAGGGATGAAGTGGAATGCTGACGTTGAGCCTTATCGCTCAGTGACCAACCTCAATAACACTCCTGTGGCTCAATGGGAGAAAATCCTCTGCAGCGGAATTCAGCCTCCTCAGGAAACTGGAGATTTTAAGACTTGTTTATAGAATGAAACGTCCACATACTTTTGGCCACATGATGGTCTACGGTTCTCTGTATTGCTACATGTTGCAGATGGAACCTTAAATAAGATTTAAACCACAGAAATCCAGCCTCTTCTTTAAACCGGGGTCTTTTCAGATTCTCCTCCTTCAGCTGAGCTGTGGTTTCAGTCGTCCTCTGCTCCAGCACTTTACTCAAATCCAACTTCGTTAAGCTGTGATATTCACGAAAGTCGATTTCTTTCCGATATCCACACATTCAACCTTTCATCACATTACAAAAAGATCCGATTGAAGCGTAAAATTCAAAACTCCGCCGGTGCCTCAGCTGAGGGATGAGGTGTTTGAACAAAGCAGGTTTGTTAAAGTTATACGTGAAACTGGAAAATGACTTGTTCTCTGCATCCCACCCCCATGACATCATCCTGCAGCCATAAACACACCCGGATGACTTTCAAATGCAATTGGCTCGGCGGCGTGATATAACAATCCCGAACGTGAAATGTAATTTTCCTTCACCACTTAAGATATCACATACCAAGACAGTGAAAGGGGCATTATGAAATTATTCTTCATGCACGGCTCTTTGTACACACACACACAAACACACACACACACACACAGGGTCATTCTATACACACACCAACCTTTGATGGGAATATCTTTATTAATTTCACCTCCCCTGAAATCCAATTACTAACAGAATGGCGGCTTTCTGCTCATTATATTTCATATTGATCAGTGCAGGTGAGACTCCGGCTGATTGCTTTTCAGTTGGTCCAAGTATTTTCTGATTGTTTCATTGATGTAAAGGACTATTTAGCTCCTTCTCATAAATGAGCCAAGTGGCAGAATAAATACCGTGCGACTCGGAGGAATAACCGATCGTCGAGTCTTCATGTTAGCACCGCACCAGCTCTAATAAGGACTTTAGTGGAGATGTACTTCAATAAACAAGGTTGTTCATCTGTCATAGAGTTTATAAGTGGGGCCGCCGGTGTGGATCACTTCCTCAGAGGAGGTGAGCAACGGATCATGATGACGAAATAAAGATTATAGTGGTTTAAAAACACATGTAGATTAAGTTAAATTAGAAAAACAAAAAGTGGAGAACCTGACTTTGATTTACAAGAGTCAAACCTCGCCAGAATCAACAGAATGTAACAGAGAGATAATTGTGAACATTTAACTTTTTTCAGAGTAAGATCCACTGTGATGAGATATATGAAATGCATTTTTGCATGTTAGTGAAAGTGAAAAACTGTAACACTGGATCCAGGTTCATCCAGATCCAAATCGTTCCTGTAGGTTTTGTGTAATCCTGCTAAATAAAATAGAGAAAGAGGAAGATTTACCTGCAGCAGGAGCATCACGTCTTCTGCTATTTGTTTCTCTGCAGTGAAGAAGCGCTGCACTTTCTGTCGGAGGCCAGAAGTGCTGCGTGTTTTCTGATTCTGTCGGCAGTTCACAAGGTTTAACAGCGGTTTTGTAACGTCTCACACCAGCAGATAATCTGTACTGAACATCGGCATCGACCAAGGTCCCAGACCCACGATTTTCTAGGTTAGAAACCTCTTTTTCTTGGTTCTCTTATTTCTCCATTTTACAGCACAATAACACTGCTCTGGCATTGAAGAAATGAGAAGAAACTACATTTTGCTCTCATCCATTGAGGAACGTCCTCCCTACAGGAGTCAGTGTGCAAACATCCACGGCCCGACAGCTCAGCTCACAGCAGCTCCGCCAGATGTTCCTACACGCCCTCATAGACCAGCCTGGCAAATCTGGACGTGTTCCTGGAATCCTCTGCCGCCGCCGCTGTCCTCTTTGCTTGATTAAAAGAAGGTTACCGGCGGGTCAGAGGGTTTTTGATGAGTCACAAACGAGGGTTCACGAGGTAAGTCCTTGTAAAAGGTTGTTCTGGGGTTATGATGACACAATAACACGGGAGAAAACAACCACAGACACACACACACTGATTCGTGGAGAACACAGAGTAATCTCCACACGCTGAAATCAAAATGTCACCTTCAACGACTTTTATTTTCAAAAAGAGAAAAGTATAAAATCGTCCAATTCAAATGTTTTCTCCTTGTGTTTGAGTTTTATTTGTCAGAGGACGCGAGACGACTTTTAAAAAGGTAAGCGAAGACATTTTTATGAACTTTAAAAACTTTTACAGCAGACACGCAGACGTCTTGCTCATCAACTTTCTCAAGGGTATTTTTTCATCTCACATTCCTTAAACTCTGAAGAACTTTAAACACTCACTGGTCCGACTTGAAGCTCCACTCCGGGGACGTGAAGTGGGAAAGACACGGACTGGGTTCAAAGAAACTCTTTGACTGGTTTGACTTTACATTTAACTGTTGAATGTTCAGACACAGTTTAGGATTTTATTGAATGTGCACTTAGTTGTCATAGTTGTAAAAAAAACCTCTTGGTATTACTGTGATTTTAGAAAATGTTTTACATTATTTTCAGTCTTTCAGAAATAAAGAATCAGCTTTGAATACATTACTTTTACATTTTGGCAGCTTGGTATCGTGCTGTCACGACCAAAGACGGTATAAAGATGGACGACACAGTAGTGATCGAGTTGTGGTAATCGTGGTCCTGCCGTTATACCCCTTTGACCAATCATGACTCAATATCATCTGTCAATCATGGTGTTTCCCCACATTTTTACAGAACCAAACAACTAAATAAAACGTTTAACATTTGTGTGTTTGTTTGTTAGCAGGATTGGAGCTTGGTGAAATAAAAAAAAATTAAAATTAAAGGTATTCCAATTAAAAATGTAATCTTCTGTCCCTTTTAGAAGCAGGAATGTTGAGATTAATGTTATAATTTGGCTCTCAAAATGGAACTGAAATATATCTTTTATTGGACTTTGTTGACTTTGTACCCTTGTCTAGATACGTGCTATACAAAAAAAGTTATTATCAATATTATTATATTTCCTATGTGTAGTTTCCTCTTTATTTATCAAACAAAACCTTTTATTCTACCACCAGTTATTTGGGAACTGTTCCCCCCGAGCGTCTCTTACTCAGTGTGGTTCTCTGAACACGTCTCTGCAGGAAACACACAGTTGTAAATTGCTCTTTTGTCTCGTGTGCTTTCACGGGCTCTTCTTTAGTTTCTCTGTCTCCTGTTTAAATCCACACAATCTATCAGGGTAACTGCATTTGGATGATTCATTGCTGTCTTACTCAAAGTTATAGCGGAGGAGGAGGAGGAGGAGGAGGGGGGGGGGGGGGCGAAGCCGAGCTCCTGCTGTGCTTTCTATCTCGGGAATTTTAAACAAGTTGTGTCATGAATCATTAATCATCATGTCTGGAAAAATAAGTTGATTATTGTTGCATTTTATTTCCTGTAGTCGTATTTGTTTCTTTTTATTCATTTTTTCAGACACAGACTTCAAAAAGATGTTACAGCGAGCAGGTGGAAGACACCTTCTCTGCAGGGGTTTCTCTGAAGAGTGTTCATATTCAAAACTTCAATGGTTCTCAAACTGCAAAGGAATTTTAAAACAGATTTCATCCACATATATTTTCATTTTTGTCCTTTCCTACTTTCTTTTATCACATGAAGCTGAACATCAAGCCAACAGATAATAAACGGCACGTCTCAAACACTTGAAGGTTTCCCCCTCAAACATATAACTTTAGATTAAAAACATATCTTTGGGCATTCGTAATTAAATATAGAACTGAAATATGTTGGAGCCTGGGTATATTCTCGGGGCATGACTGACATGTTTTGCGCTTTTTCATTAATCTTTCAAACGAGGCAAACTTTCAGGTCAGTGTTGTGATACAGTGCAGGTTGATAATGCACCGGCCTCAGCTCATGCAGCTTGTATGAGCGCATGAAACATTTATAACCAGGTCTATTTTATTCTACTTTAGGTTCCCTCAAGCTTGGTGTATATATATATATTTTAAAGTTTTTTATGTTGGATTACTTTACACTGAACTGAGCAAGAACAGAAAATGCATCAGCGTCACGACACTTGGATTTAGAAAGAATCTAAAAACGAAAAAAGCAAAAGCAGTGCAGAACACTTTGTCATCACAGCTAAAACAGAAGAGGTTTACTGCTGAGCTGCTGCAGAAAAGCCGACGTCCCTCAGAGGTTTGGCTTTTGCCTAATTTTAGGTTTGTATTATGTGGCTGCCAACGTTGGACTAGTTCAGCTTTGAATCCATCTGGAGAGGTTACCTGCTCCTCCTCCTCCTCCTCCACTGCAGCAGGAGGAGCCGCTAAGCCTCCTTTGTTGACAGCCCTTAGTCATTTCCCCCCGTAATTTTTCTCCCTCTGCTTAATCTAAAAATACCTTTGTTAAGTCTGAAGACATTTTGCTCTTCCGACGTGTTTCCTTCCGTTTAAAAAAATCAAATCTGGCTTTTGATCTGTCTCTGATTGACGGCGTTGATGTTCGCTTCAACTCTGTCACCAACTTTCACGACACACAAATTACAATTTACAAAATGAAAGGCAGGAGACACGATGGATGCAAAGAAAAGGAGTTACATGCAAAGAGGATAGACGCGCAAACAACAGACGTTTTGCAATGATTACCTAACAGAGTGATGTAGTCAGGCATTATGCTAAAGGTCAGAAATCTCCCACATACATATTAAAAGCCTTTAATTGAAGATTTTGTCGTTATTTTGAGGCCATTTTCCTGACGCTCCTTCACGACCTGACAGGAGGAGAGAAGCACTTTGTGTCGCTCCATCATTACAGCTCGACGCATATAATTAAAAGTAGATTTACAGCTTCAAATCCACATTTAAAAATAATACTTCTGAGAGTGGGTGTGACAGGTTGAGCCTCTTTTCACTTACTGGAGAAATCTGAAAGACGTGAAGGACCATCTTACAAGAAGAGAGTATATGTGTGTTAGTGTGTGTTAGTGTGTGTGTGTGTGTGTGTGTGTGTGTGTGTGTGTGTGTGTGCGCACTGCTGTATGTCTCTCTTTGTGGGGACTATAAGAGGACACTTCTTGACTCTTCTCTTCTTCTAAAAGCTGAGGTTTTAGAATAATAATAAAAAAGTGCTGGATAAGGAGGTATATTTGCAGTTTATTCCTCTCTCATCATATAGTGGAAATCCAAAAAGAGAACGACAGGGTCTCACAATACCAAGGAAAATTAATAAAAACGACTGAATATATTAAGGATATCTTTATTATCCCAGGGGGGCAATTTAAATAGTTAAATTGAATTTGCTCGTCCAGAAAGCTGGCACCTCTTTGAAAAGCGTTGTGCGAAAATAATGGTTGAATTTACCATAATGCAACGTGATAGCATCGATCATTAAACCAGCCTTCACTTGCTGAAACTTTCCACACTCTCAGTTTAGCTTCGTGTTATGTGTTATATGGAGCCTTCTTCTAGTGGCTGTATTTCAGGTATCCAGTCATTATGCTCAGAATTCTTGAAGCTCTTTTTCCTGAGCAGGGTTCAGTGAAGTTTTAGGAGCAGTGTACAGGTATTTAAGTGGTTTGTGCTGAAGCAGCGAGTGGAGGGGACAATGGAGACGGATGATGCTGAGCAAAGGCCGGCAAAATCCACAAATGCAAAACAAGACTGATTCTCAGATTTGGCCAAAGTGTTATTACCAGTTTGTTATCGAGCTCGATGTTCTGGCAAGATGAGAAGTTGTGGTGGAGCTGCTTTTAATTGACTGCAAGATCGAAGATGTAGAGTTGGCACGGATGCATGTACTACAGGAACACTCACCGACAGGTCCAGCAACACAGAGCAAAGCACACACACACACATACACAAACAAACACACACACACACACACACACACACACACACACACACACACACACACACACACACACACACACACACACACACACACACACACACACACACACACATCATGATACTGACCAAACCAGAGATATAAAGTCCAAAATCCCAACAGGATGAGACCATTAAAGTTCCTTTATTCTGACTTTTCGTACATAAGCAGATACAATGCAACCGTCACTTCCTGCCTACGCTCATGCATCTTACGTTGACATACGTTGTCAAGTAATACCTCCAGTAGAGGGCAGCACAGAGTTGAGGGTTTCTGACAACAACAAACATGGCGACGGTAGAGGAATCTGAGATAATGCACATCTCTAGGAAGTGGCAGAACCTGGCGACGTATCATCACATCACTGCAGTTTTTTTTCTTAATTTGCAAATTCTGCAACCCTTGTCTGTTTTTTCCGTATCTGTGAGCTCTTCTATGACGTGCACATTCACGGACAAAATTACTGCAAAATACCAACAGAAGGCCTCGAGTCTTTAACGGATTAGAGGGTTGTTCCAATGTCACGGAACTGGAGTCACTCATGCATGAAATACCTCCACTTGCCAGGAATTCGCTCACCATTCATTTGTTTGGATTAAACTGCAGTAGGTCAATCAATAATAATAAACGAAAGACATCCGACAGCCAGGTAATAGCTCCAGTGATCACTAATCTGATCGGTGTAACTCCCCACAGGACAGAAGCCATGATTTCCTCGGCGCTACATGACAACCACATCTGTCTCCGCGTGTGATACGGCGATGGGAAATGATGTGGGCGTGCACGGTGCTCGACCTCGGGGACGGAGCTGCTTCAGCGTGAGAGCAACTCAGCCGAAGGTATAGGAAATGGAAATGAGCAAACGAAGAACGCTACTGTAAAACCTACAAGATGAGCTGGAATATGTTAATAGGAATTGCCTGGAGTACAGTATTTGCATTTCACCGCGTATCATTGCTGCAGAGGCATGGGGGGGGGTGTTTGGAGTGTGACTGCCAGGAAACACATGAGATATCCATGCAGGATTCGAGGCAGACACCAGGAACCCTGTGGCTCGAGTGTACAGAGCAGAAACACACCACGTGCACGGCTGACATTTCTCTGGAATGTAAACAGCTAACCGTACGTGAAATCCTCTGATATTCGACACCGCGCCGCTTCTCACATTTAACAGGGTGATCGATTGTTTTGTAGCTCGGCGCTCTGTCAGTCATCGTGATTGAGTTGACCTGGGATTTACTGGGGGTGATTGTGTGATTCATACTAACAAATCGGTGTCATAAAGGTTCAGCGGCCGACAGGAGAGTCGGTAGAAGCTGTTGTTTCGGTAAATGTCATCGAGGTGGAAAACAGGGCGGCTCGCTTTTCTGGTAATCTGGGTTTTAATTCGATATTTGATTCTGTGAAAATGGGATTAAACATGATTATTGACAGCTGAGACTGAATTATAATTGGTGGGATCTCGATGTTGCGGCTCAATCCCGTTCGCTACTGGCTCCACATGCACAAGATGGAAGAATTCGTTTACCGGATTGTTCGGGCTCCACGTGTGGAAGTGGAGAAGCCTTGTCCATGTTTACGTAACGTCTGTGGGAAATATCTGTATATTATTAAGTGTTATATGAGAAATAATGTGGTGTCAAGAGATGAAAGTCACTATATTTTTGGCATGAGTATACAATTTACTACGGTAGTTTATGTTTATTAGAATGCACTTGTTTCAAATCACATATATTTGACGAATCCTTTCTGCTCCTTTGAATAGATTAAACATCTCAGGGTGAATGTGTTGGACTCTGGTCAAACCATAAATTGTATATAAAGATAGAAAAACACAAAGCTGTGGCGCAACGGTACCGATTTCCCACCAATAGAGTGAGGTTGAAGTTAAGTTGATTCATTCAGTTGTGTTTATTTTAATTTACTAAAACTGTGTTTATAATGTTAACAGTTAAGTTATTTACATATTTATGTTAACACATTCATTATTTACATATTTACACATTTTAATATTTAACAAGAACAGGAGTAATGATGTGTTGAATCTGCCTCTGAAGTTCTTTCACCTTTCCCTTCGTCTGAGGCCTTTCTGGCTTCTTATTGGGTCGTTCAGTCACATGACATCGAGAAGCAGGAAGTGTGTTGTAGATGAAGAAAGTGACCCGCCTCCATCCTGTTGTTCCTTCACGTTAAGAGTTACACAAGTATTCAACCAACTGCAACCAACAACTGTCACAGCTGTCAATCACTACATGTAGACTAGTTTCTATAGCAACACATATCTTGTTTAAACAAATCGTACAAGAAAAACAGTTGAACATACACAAACTTCCAAAAAAAGTTTGGTCAATGCCCTCATCCACTAACATGGAGGAGGCAGTGTGTGACCAATACTGTAACCAGCCTCCAGGTGGCGATCAAGGTGATCTGGCTTCATGTGCAATTTTATATCCAGTCTTTGAGTCAAACCATGAGGGTCTGACAATAAGTAGGAATTACTTTTTCCACTAAATGGTATTCAAGAAAAATAAAAGAAATCCCTTGACACCAATCCAGCTGTAATAACACACTGTGTCTTAGTGTCCCTCTCACATCTGTACTTAATGTCTTTAATGGACCATTTTGTGGCCATTTCCTTCTCGCTCTCACTCGACCTGACAGGAAGAGAGCCGCACTTTCTGTTGCTCCGTCGCTGCAGCTCGACACGTTGTATTTAAAGTAGATTACAGCTTCAAATCCACATTTTATAATATTACTTCAGCAAGTATGTGTGACAGTTTGAGATGTTTTTTCACCAAGATGTGAAGAACCATCTTCTATCTTTGTCGGTACTTAAGTAGGTAATTTATGGAACATGAGAACCTTTCCCTAAAGCCCTCACATCTCCAAAAGGCTAACCGGCACTTTAGACTTGTAGAATAATAATTTAGCAATAAAGACTGGATAAGGAACATAGGTTTAACATTTAAAGGGGCACAGCAATTGGATTTGCACTTCCATAAAGCTGGCAGCCATGTAAGAAACATTTAGCACAAATAATAATGCTCAAATTTGCCTTAATGCAACTGGAGAGCATCTTCCTCTCCCTGCTGAACTTCTCTTCCTCCACACTCTCAGTTTGCCGGAGAGCTCTCTCTCTCTCCCAGGCCGGTCTCCTCCTTGACATGTAAAAGTGGCGCCAAGCCTGTTCCCAGATTAGAGCTCTGGTGTCAAGCGTGTCAGTGAGAGGACTCGCAGGTAATAATCTGCAGAATGTGTGGGTGAGAGGCACAGGTGTGGCGTTAAGCCTGGCCTCGTGTAACGGAGACTGTTACTGTGTGAAGGTGGTGACGCCCCGGAGCTGTCATCTACCTGGTCTGGAACAAGAGAGAAGCCTCAACACTCAGCTGCACAGAGAGACAGTGGATTTGAGCTCGTAGACATTATCATCATGCAAACATGTTTAAACTGACATTTCATGGGTGAAGTAATATCAGATATGTACATGTACATATAAAAAAACATAGCCAAATTACTTTGTACATCAAAAATAAGTAAAAAGAGAAATCATCTCTCAGCCCGTTGTTCATCTTACAATGTGTCCTCTCCTCACTGATAATGATGTAATGACATCTTGAAAATAAAAGCTCAATCAATATTGAATGTGTTAATGTGTTTGACTGGAGTCGTCAATAACTTTTAATGGTGTTGTTTCAACCTCACAGGTTCATTCATCTTATTTTCTTCCTGTGTTTTAATGCTATTTCTGTTCTTGCAATGATATTTTTCACTGGTTTTAGATTGTCAGGTATTGAAATTTTGTCTTTATTCTTTGGTTGTTGTTTTCTTGATGAATGTGAGAATAACTACACAACAAAATTGCCCCTCAGTTTATTTTCAAGAAATCCTTGATATTTCCAGTTAGTTTTCACCTTTTCTCAGTATTTAAATAAAGCTGTGAGACCCCCGAATTTCTCTTTTTGATCTGTTTATTTTAAAGTGTTGCACAAATCAGTAAATGGAGTCTATTTTAACACCAGTATGGTTTGACACTTCCTCGTCTGGTGAGAGGTTTCATTATGCTGGGTGAGTAAAACCTCCCCAGTTTGTCCGTGATGCTGCTGAATTGATTCCCTGAATATTACGATTCACTGATTGTGTCACTCACACCATTACTGTCTGTCACACACGGACTAATATGTGATAATGAGGGTGAGTGGGGTCACCAGGAAAGTTTGGAGACACTATTTAAAATTATTTTTTGCCCTGAAGGGATGTTGAACTGTATCTGTATTGTTAATATGTACATTATATAAAGAAATATAAAAGAAGTGATAATTAAATAACGTTGATATAGTTATCTCCAGTCACATCCCCGCCTGCTGAGGAGCTGGAGATATCAAGAGCTCGTCTCTAACTGCCGTTGATAATATGTCACGTACAAAACCGCTGGATTCTCCATCACGAGCTAACAAGCTCATTTATCGAAGCCTTATTCTATTTTGCTCCGGGGTATTAAATCACTTGTCAATCAACTCGACTCAAATGAGCTCGATGACATTAATGTATTCGTGTTTGAAGCGGTTCAATCTCAGCTCGGCTCGACACCAGGAGGTTTGGATTCTAAAATCACTAGAAGTTAATCGATATCTTTTAAAATATTCATCAACATTCAGTATGGCAGAAAATGATCCAATACACTTTTTAGTTTTTTATTGGTAGTTTTCTAAGGCCTTGGGTTCAGACAATGTCACTGTAAAGATGAGTGTTCCCAGTGTTCCCAGTGTTCCCTTGTGTTTCCCAAGTCCCCATGTTCCCGTTGGAATTGGTGTGGCGTCCTGTACTTTTAAATCTTCACTTCACGTCCACCATGGTTCTCCAGCCATTCTACGTTGATTAATCGTTGTGTTGGGCTCTTATTGTGCATCTGTTAGGACGACCACACTTACGGCTGGACCGTACAGCAAAAGAAGACCAAGGCAGGATAGTTGCGTGTCACAGACGGGTTTATTGTGGTCTCTCAGGCAACATGGCACACGTCCTCCACCTCATGCAGCAACCACACGGGAAAACACTCTCCCCACTGATAACAAAATGGCCCCTTATATAGGGTGCCTAGTTAAGGAGGGAGAAACCATTCCCCATGCTGACATGCTCTCCTTTTGACCACCCTTTTCTTTTATCATTATACCCACCATTCTCCTATATACACACACCCCCTCATCCCCAATTCCAGCACATTACAATAATCACATACACTAATCTTCCCACACCCACACTAATCACCACTTGGATGCCCCCGGAACTATAAATATGGTGCTTGTTTCCTGGGGAGGCCTTTTGCCCGAACACCCTGGAGACAAAAGAGACTTATGAGTACCATTACACACACAAACACACACTTTACCCTTCCCAATATACTAACACACACTATTGCACAACATATGATATTAGTCACATCTCATTTTAGCGTTCAGTTACCACAAATGCACACTAACTCTCATGTCCCTCTTTTGCAGGTGGAACCATGTGGCCATCACAGAACCTACCAGCACAGATTTAAAAAGGACAATAAATGTATCAGCAATCAATAAAGATGAACTGTTTTTAAGTGTGCAAATATGCCATGTGCAAACTCTGCAAATCCAATAAAGTGCAACTGCTTACAAACGCCTGTGCAATTATTAAAGTGCATGTACCCGGTCAAAGTGCATGGTGCAATATTCCCCCAACCCCATCTCAAGCTCCAGGGAACAAAGTCCTCTTCGTTACAGCATCAGATAACCTGTTTCCTAACCTCTCCGGCCTCTTTCCCCTTCTGCTCACCAGTCTGTCTGCCGGCTACCGTCTTACCTCTGAACTCGTCCCTGTTGGCCTAACTCCACACTTTCCTATTATCCACCCGACTCTGTCTGTGTCCTGCATACTTAATTAGTTGTGTTGAAAAAGTCACAGTCTGCCGGATGAAGTTCAACAGGTGCACAACCCTATGAGCAACCAGATGTCAGCAAGCAAAACAAACTAGTCCCATCTGTCGGGGGGGATGAAAGTCTCTAAGTCGCCGTGTTTCTGCGTTTATCAGAGTGTGAGTGTCCAGATGAGACCAGTCTGAGTCAGTATGAGTCTTATCTTCATCTAAGTAAGGTTTTTATTCCCATTCATCAGGATACCTCAAATTCTAGAGACATAAGGCGTTACCCATGGTGAAGGTATCTGCTGTCAGAACGCCTTCTGCTTAGAACACAGCAGGTTTCTCCATCTGTGTCTGAGTCCGATATGTAAACACCTTTCAGATGGGAAATCAAGCAGATAGACACTGGGACTATGGTGAGAAAAGATTTTTTTGGCCATTTGAACCCAAGACTTCCCTGCGTCGCTGGTTTACATTGTGTTTAAAAACCTGCCGTGCCGAATGTCTCTTTACAAGTTCTGTCACGCCTTCAAGCATCACACCATCGGCTCCAACTTCCCGAGATGTGCGTGAGACTCCGCCCGGTCAGGCGCTGTCACCCTGAATCTCAGAAGCATCTGCTGCAGCTGCTGACGAGACGCTCCTGCTCGTCTGAAGGACTGAGCGTCCTGGATCTGCAAGTGGAGTAGATTCAGTGTCAACATCCATTAGAGAGCTGGTAATTGAAACTGAGCGCTTATAGACTCCTGGCCAAATTGGAAAACACACACGCCATGCAGTTAAAAGCACAGGGGGGGGGATTCACATATAGGATACTATAGAGACACGCGGTCTCATGAGTTTTTCATTTGAAGGATCCAGGCTTGTTTTAATGTGAATCCGTGCATTGATTCATTGATTGGCTCTCACCTGCAGGACATGCAATACATGCACAGGTTATTTTTACACAGATGAATGTGAGTCCGGGTTCCGGTGTCACTGGCTGCCATGATGGATTTGTTCTGCTGCGTCTAACCAGAGCTGAATGTTTCCTGATATGAATTTCTCTTCATTCTGCTGAGCGGGCTTCTCCTTCATGTGCCGCTTCATATATGAGACAACACAGCCGTTGGAATACTAAATTAATAACAGCAAATGATAATATTAACAAACTCGAGAGGCTCTAGGTCCGGACCTTCAGACTTTTCATTTGAGTTCGACCCAAAAATGTCAGGTGTGGGACGGGCCTCAGATCAACCAACCCAAATTTTGTCCGATCCAAAAGAGGTCAAACTGACTCACGGTTCTACTTTCAATAGTTTGTACTTTGACAAATTGCAGAAGTCTGAGACAGTATTAAACACTAGAAGAAGAGACAGAAGCATCTCCCTGGATTGCTGGCCGTCTTCACCTCAGACAATACAGTCTTTGCACGACAAGATTCTCTTTTCGCTGGCAGTAACATCATAATGATAGTGGTTACAAAATCAAAGCGAGAGTTGTTAATCCTGAAAAAGTTGGAAAAAAGCCGGCTACACTTTGAAAATATGCGACTGATACATCCCAGGCCCAGAACACAAGAACAGACGACTTTCAGAAGACGAGTTTTCCCAGAGACGCTCTCTCACTTCAAACTCTTGTTTCTTCTCTCTGGCTGTAGGTTGGTCGTGTTTCTCAGAATCCTACAAGGGCCACAGATTCTGGCTTTTTTTCAGACAAGTTTATTTATTGCCTGCTGTAGGGACGTTAGGAGGATTTAAGAAAATGAGATAAAAAACAAATTACCAATCCTGCCTTTAACTAAGTGAACTGGGTGATTTATTTTCTCCAGTAAAACGGGCCCTTCTACTTATTTTCGACACACTTAGTATATAGACGCAGCACATATAGATTAGGACAGGACGTACGTGGTGTGTTCCAACGTCAAACCAAAACTAACCAGATCAAATTTAAACAATGTGAGAAAAACTTAAACCTTAGTTGGGACTGATGTCCTGTTTTCATGGCCATAATAAAGGAAGAGAAAAAAAGAATCCTGGATCTGCTCCAGTGATCAAATAAGCTCCGAAAGTTAATGAGTTCTTCTTTGGGTCAAACCACTCCCCTCCAAACAATTTCATGGAAGTTGGTTCAGTAGTTTGTGTTTAATCCTGCTTGCTAACAAATAGACAAACCTTGCCAAGAGTCCCACAGTCCCCTCGTGGAAACACAATCTAAATTCACTCGATCTGGACATTTGGACGTAAACATGGGATGTTTTGATCTTCTGTGAAATGAATGAAATAAATCCTCTCTCTAGAAATGTCAATGAAAGTGGAAACAATTCCTGGATCAGCCCCAAACATGTAATGGGTTCTTTCCTGACCCATATGGCTTCCTTCCTACAAATTGTGTCGTAATCCATGCAATGTGTGTGTGTGTGTGTGTGTGTGTGTGTGTGAGTGTGAGTGTGTGTGTGTGTGTGTTTGTTTGTGTGTGTGTGTGTGTGTGTGTGTGTGTGTGTGTGTGTGTGTGTGTGTGTGTGTGTGTGTGTGTGTGTGTGTGTGTGTGTGTGTGTGTGTGTGTGTGTGTGTGTGTGTGTGAAGAACACAACTGGTTAAATGGTTCTAATGCCACTTTTAAAAAATCCATTCCTGGATAAAACACAACTAATAGACGATGTATTCCATTAAATGAAGTGATTACTCTATATGTTGTTTTTTTTGTTGTCTTTCTTTGGGAGCGCCACTGAAACACGACTGGAATTAATCTTAGAGCTCTGTGAAAAGATCCCAAGGGGGCGTGCGCTTTAAACACTGCGTTTACCGGAACATATTAAAGAGGGAAACCGATTTATTGCGACATTTATAAAAAAAAATATCTATATTTAAAAAACAAAGATATTGATGAGACCCAACATATGAAGCGAGTTCCTTCTTTTACTTCCTGGAGTTTTACGGTAATTATAATGATGGTGGCGTTCATCACTTTTTAAGTGGTTACTCACATCAGCCCATAAAACATTTTCTTTTCACACAAAGACGAGATTAACGAAATAAAACAAACTGACTCACGATAATCATTTAGACCTCTGTTTTAAAACGACATCTTCGTGATGATCTCATTAGATTATGGATATGTCAGTTTAATGGAAAAGATCAAAATAAACCGAACCTGAATTAATGACTCACAACATTTATGGAGACCTGTACAAATGTGTAGGTTTGAACAATGGTTTTCCTGCCAAATCTGAGGTATAAACTGTGAAAACATTTAACCAAAGGCCGTCACAAAATAATTCCCCTTCACATTAGGGTTTAGACAATTTATTAAGAGTTATCTGCTGCTCAGTCTATCCTCGACTTCGTGCAACTGCCTCTGATGCTGGTCAGTCCCATTTAATTCAACTTAAACTGGCTGTTAAATGGAGACAGATCCAATTTCAAGCTTACCTTTGTACCGGTAAGAATTTGGTCCAAGTCCGAGTTCTGCGTCTTAAAAATCTTCCTGGACTCACCTTGAAGGATCGGAAGTTGTCCGAGCTGGTTACTTTGGGGGAAGTGACATTAATGGATCAGGAAGTAGACCGTATGGTCACTGCGGATGCTCCTAGAAGCTATTAATGAAATTCTGCTTGGAAAATTGTATGTACTGTATGTTGTGCATGAATGTGTGTGACCTGTATGTGTCTGTTTGTATTGATTTAATTATTTTTGCTGTTTTCTTGGCCAGATCTCTCTTGTAACCGAGATTAGAATCTAAGTGATACTTTTACCTGATTAAATACAGGATATATAACAAATGGAGAAATGGGGAATGTAAAATGCCGCTCTAATTATTACAACTGAAAGTCAGGAGCAATTTAATTATATATAAATGCAGTGTTGTTGCCTGCATGCAGAAATATGAAGTTACTGAGGAGCTGGAGCTTGTGTGAATTAACTACAAGTCTATAAATGCTGAGTTGCTGTGGAAGGTAAACTAAATAACGCACATGTAATATCACTGCTGGCAATGAATACACGGAGAAAGTCTGATCCAGTAGGATATTGTGTAACAGAAAACATGAAGAGTAAATCACTGTATTCATGTGTGGAGCAGTGGCCGGTTTTCATGGAGAGGAAAACGACCTTCTGACCCCTCGAGGAAGATGAGCGAGAGCTTTTTGCAAATCGTACCATGCGGGCAGAAGACTGTGTGCCGAGAGAAACAGAAAGCAATAATTCAGTTCCACCTACTGGGGTCAAAGTTCAAGCTGCAGGGATGGAAAACAAGTGCTGCTGTTGGGAAAACTCAATTTACTGAGCTGCCACACTGTGATGTGGTCGCAAATTAGGCGCTGGAATAAGAGAGGGAGCAGCTTTCTTAAGAGTTAAATAAATAACTCAGGCTGTTTCACACCCACGTTAGACACACAGGCCCCAGTTTATTTTATTGCGCTTTGTCTTGTTTGTTATTTTCTAAAAGGCCCAGAGACCTATACATGTTTGAGAGTCGCTTTATTTTCTGAGACTACATATGAGAGTGAGCTGGACGGTATCTTTAATTAATCTGTGAGGAAAGGTGAACAGTGTCCGGAAGATGAATTACTGTTCAGAAAGGGAACGATATCAGGTTCTCACACAGGAACAACAAGCCCAAACTAATGCAGTCAACATTACAATACATTACTCTGTGTAATTTAAAAAAGGTCACGTTTACAGCACTCACATCTTTTGTCTTGTTCTTGTTAATTACATTGTAATACAATAGTGGCTCAATAGCTGGTTTTGAATTTCAAAACACAAAAGTAAAGCTCAAATGAAAGACATTAATATGATACATGTGTTTGCTGATAAGAAATTGGCTGACAAAAGGCTTTAATAGATATAGAATGGCCATGGAAGCCAAAATGAAAATAGTTTGACATAATAAACAATACAGATTACATGATATATCATTTAACTGATGTTTATCCAAAACGACTCATTTATATTTCATGAAAAATAATTAGATTTTCAAGTTGTATGCATTTGGCTGTACTGCACTTCAAATCAATACAGCCAACGCCTGACTCAAAACTTTGCTCAAAGCCTCTTTGGGTTCAAGAAAATAAAACATCTGTTTGCTCCAGATGCAGGAAACATTTGTTTTTCTTTAAATTGGGCCATAAGTGGCAGAGTTAACATAGTGTTTACAAGATACACATTGAGTTAATGAAAGAACTTCTCTTCCTCAGCCTGGCCTCATGTAGCGCCCCCTCAAAGGCCAGTTCTCTCAGAGTAAAACTATTTTTACATCGACCTGAGACAAAGCTTTTCAAGTTGCTAAAACATCTGTGGACCCATCGTTCACACAAAACAAGCTGCATCCAAACTGGTCGACGTAGAAAAACCTTCTCCTGCCTCAATAGTTTTGCTTATTTCTATATGTAAAGGTCCATGAGACTGTTTTCTGTATCACTGCATTAAAATCTAAACTGTTGTAATATGTGTAGTTAAGCTAATGTTTCCCTATTCCTTGTTAGTGGTGTCTTGGTAGTGTGTGTGTGTGTGTGTGTGCGTGTGTGTGTGTGTGTGTCTGTGTGTGTCTGTGTGTGTGTGTGCAGGTGTTTTGGCACTGCATGTGTCATCTGATGAATCTGCCGCCTCTCTGACTCTGAGGAATGTCTCGCTCCCACAGACAGTCGGAGTCTGAACATCCTGACGGAGGTGAAGGTGAAACAGCTTCGGCCATAATTGGAATAAATGTGAGGGAGAGATGTGGGGAAATGAACCATCACAACAACAAAAAAATCACTTCTTCCTATGAATCACTGATTTAGTTTCTTCCAAAAGTTTGACATCCTGTAACAGAAATTGCTTTTTCAATCTTTCTCCATCAGTTTCTCTCCTTGATAATTAGGATGCAAATTCTGCCACTGCAGGTGTTTTGCATGTTTTACAGGTTTTCCAGGGGTCAACAAAATAGCTTCTGCATGGAATGGACAATATTTGGAGGAATCCGGTGCCATTATCCATGTCAAGACTCCATCTTCACACGGTTTACAGTCCAAGTTAAACGCTTCTCCGCCCTGATGTGTGTCCCCAGCTGCTCATATTCACACAGGTAACTTCTCTCGGTGGTCAAATGAGTCTTGTATTACAAGGACGTGAAGTACGACTGTTCAGTTTTCGCTGAAATGAGCTCCTTCGCCTCATCCTCTCCACGCCGAAGCTGCTCATTACTCTGCAGCATCTGAGCAGAGACAAATGCAATTTGTATGGAAATGCACGCCGCTTAGTTCCAGCGCTGTCTGTGGGCAGCGGCGTGCTGTGTGTCTTCTGTGAGCTGATGGCGTGTTCACATCATATCAGACGTCAAAGACGAGGGACGACATCTCATCGCCGGAACTTGGAATCAGTCATGTGAGTAAGGTGTGGGACGGCTCACGTTTAAATGAGTTTGTATATCTGCGTGTGTGTGAAGAGCACGTCAGCTCAAATGGACCAGAGAGGAAACAGATATCACTTTAATTGAAATAGTCTGGACTGTTGCAGGTGAAAGTTGCTTTGGTGAATAACATGAAACTTAAAGAAATGTATATCATATTCTCATATTGAGCTCTTTCTCTCTCTCTCTCTCTTTTCATCACATTGTCTACATTCGTTCTCCATTGGAGGTTTTATCTTTTGCTTCACCTTCTTCTTTATCTTTACCTTTTTACTGACAAACAACTGGAGGATTAGTGGCTCCAGCTGTTCCCATCAATAGGACTCTTTTAGTGTCGTATAGTTTTAATGTGCATGTAAACGGTGACTGACAAAGGCCAAAGGCTGTGGCAAAGAGAGTCCCAGACAAAGTAAACTTCAGCAGTACTTTATTTTGCCTCTGTCATGGAACTACATCCAGAAGTAAAATGCAGTTTTTATCACGACTTGATTAGACGATTAAAATGTTGCAGTCAAAATGTTGAAAAGAGACAGGAAATCTCCTAGTCAAATCATGTTTACAAAGATTAAACATGATACATCTTTTTGAACATTAAAGCACGAGGACTTATATCGAGCAGTAAAATAATTAATCTCTAAACGACAGAAACATGTGCACGTCACTGTTCACATTACAGCCGAGGATGGAAACACAGTAATTGGCTTTTTCTTTGGCTGAATTTAGTTAAAATGTGCATTTAATTGGATTTCATACAGACGGTGGTGAATAGATCGATATATAGATAGATATATAGATAGATAGATAGATAGATAGATAGATAGATAGATAGATAGATAGATAGATAGATAGATAGATAGATAGATAGATAGATAGATAGATAGATAGATAGATAGATAGATAGATAGATAGATAGATAGATAGATAGATAGATAGATAGATAGATAGATAGATAGATAGGATAGGATTTCGGTAAGTCCTACTTTCAAGTGCTAATCCTATCATGCAAGTCCATGTAAGAACTGTAGGAGTGGATTTATTAGACAAACAAAACAGTGAACCTCGAGAGAAATAAACATGAAATTGATTTAAATAAATCTGAATTGATTAAAATAAATCTCGGGGAGAATGCGCTGGAGTGAGTGGTGGAGGCGATTTAAATCATCTATCAAGTTGCCAGCAGAAATGCTATTTTAGCATAATTCAACTAACCCAGAATGGAGGCACTTAATAACTGTGCTCGCTGGAAAATATGAACTGACAATCACATGGATTTAATGTGCAAGGTCAGTCGGAAACAGATTTGTGCGCTTGGGATTTACCGAGTCGAGTTCAGCATCCGCAGTAACCTTACACTGGAACTCGCCATGGGCTTCATCGCCAGGGCCACGGACGATTTCTTCTCCGTTTCCACAAACGCCAACCGCTTCACCCTCACACATGTGAAGGTCACGAAGTGGGATCACACGCTGAATTCACAAACATGAATATTAGAGTGTCTGAAACCAGAGGAGCCTTTTGAATCACGTGTCCCTCGATGTCGCTGCACCAGGAGCTTCGCCGGCAGCTTATAGAGGAAAATCATTCTAAACAGAACCAGTGGAAACCACACTGCACGTTAAAGAGGTGATATAGAGGCAGATGAGAGCAATTAAGGAAAAGCAGGAAACACATTTGGAGGCAAGCTGCTTGATTTACTGGTTAATGCAGCGTTGCAATATGCTGCCCGTCAGGCAAAGCTAATACATTTAGCAGGAAATGCGAGGTGATTTAATTTAAATTGATGAGATTGTCTATTAATGTAAAGAGAATGTGCGACTCACGCTTGTGTTTGGCTGTTATGTCTGTCGGGCTCATTACGAAGTCGATGAAAGTTATAGGAAAGCATTGCTGATGTGATGAGGACACTGGGACGTTAATGGGGAAACTCTATGCTCTGATATTTATGGACGAATAGTCTGATCACAAGCGTAATAGATTTGCAAAGATCCACATTTTACCAACTGTATTTCTTACAGAGAATAACCAAACAGTTTGAATGTGAGTTTGGGGAATAAACGTGTGACTTTGCTTCAACAGGGCAAAACTCTTACCATTGAAGCTGAACTGGTACAATTTGTTGATGCATTATCCTGTGGTATATGTGTCAGGAGTTTTAGAAGTTTGCTGCAGATTCCTGGCTCCTTGTGTCCTTGTGTCCTTGTGTCCTTGTGTCCTTGTGTCCTTGTGTCCTTGTGTCCTTGTGTCCTTGAATAAGACACTGAACCACACACTGCTCCTGGAGAAGAGTCACGAGCGTGAGACGTTCATCTCAAGATGCCGACTCACTTCAAAAGTGGGATATGAATGCAGTCCAGTTTAATGCAGTCCATTTAGCATTCATGCATATTTCATAAAAAGCACAAACCAACAATTTAAAGTGCAAACATGCTCAAACATAAAAATGTGTCCATTGTCAATTTGGATGAGCTCAGGGTTCTTAGAAACCCAGAGTCTTCCTGCAGCTCGTCCAAATCGTCCGTGTGCCTCTGTTCCTCCCTCGCCTTGATTCCAACTTAGATGTGAATGTTTTTGTTGAATCAAATTAAATTGAAATAGATTTGCCATATGTATTCATTTCAGAGGAGATTTACTTTTTTGAAGTTTTCTTTTCCCTCTGGACAGCAATCGCATTAACATAATGCACGTTGGGCAGTTTCCATAGAAACAGTCTTTCTGAACCTTCCTTTTATTGAACTGATGTTTTTTTTACAGAGTCTGAGTTTTTGTCATCTGACAAAAATAAAATCAATTTTAGAAGAAGTGAAAGTAATTAATTAAAATGACAGCCTGCACAATAGTTTGTTTTGGGCTTTGTATGAACCCACAACCCCGTCTTTTCCAGAAGTATAATTTCATTAAGGATTTAATTATCGCAAATATTCATATTTTTATTGTTATAACTTTATAAGCCATGGCTTGTAAACAAAAACCAAATGAGACTGACACCTCAAAGCTGATTGTACTTACTCTTGCAATGAAGAAATGCATGTCAGTTGAACTGTTATGTATATGTTTAGTAACAGAAGGATGATTTATTTGTCAAATCTAATATTGTACAAGTTATATAGTTTTTAATTTAATGCATTTTTTCCTGCACTCGTCTTTCAGGTCTGTGTTTTTTTGACATAAATGTGCCAGGGTTCATTAAACTTTGATAAAAACAAAGCTGCTCTGTCACCTGATGTAGTAATAACGATAAAAACGGACTGACTCAAGTTGCGCATATTCAAAGGACCATAATTTCCAAGAGGAAGTATTTTAGTCTTCTGAATATATACACCTAAGTGTTTAAACTTTACATTGCAGTCATCAATCCAGGTTTGATTTGCCCTTGAAAACTACACCAAGACGTGTTATGTAATACAGAGAAGTTCGCGTTGAGTTTAATTGATTCCGAGGGCGTTGCAGGATTTTGCCAGACAACTCTGTGGATTTCCACGAGGGAATAATAACACACCTGTGTACGGTGCGCTGCTTCGTGTCCACATGTAAGTCTCTCTTTAGAGATGAGTCTCTGTGGTGGCACATCTGTTAGTGATGTAGTCTGACAAGATAATTACCAGTAAACACCAGCTCTGTCTATCAAAATAATGAATAGTCGGCTAATCAAAGGACATCCTCATATTGCAAATCCAGACAGGATGCAGAATACGGCCACAGCTGATCCTCGGCCTCAAAGAAACGGGACATGTTCAACTTGTCAGGCAAATGAAATGGAATTAAATTCTTTCTCATATTAGCCTACATCTAATACACTCCCGTTCTCTTGTGCCTTGCCGGAATATCTAATGCTTGGAAAAAAAAGGCTGGGGAGGATGTTTAAGAGAAATTCTGTTTGATATGTGCCTCTGCAAAGATAAGAGAGTTAATGAAGTTTGAGATAAGTAATTTAATTTCTCTGCCACCTCGGTGCGGCGAGATAAGAGGAACATAATGGAGAGAAGGGAAACTGGAGGAAAAGGCCGAGCTGTTCGCCTGCAGGAGAGGATTTCTACCGGTCAATAATTAAACCCCATTTGCCAAATGAGAAATGCATTTGGCAGCTCCAGTCGAGCACCACCATCGAGTAGCTTGTATATTGTATATTGTATATTACATCCTACTGCATCAGCTTTGTTTTGTTCCTGTTAAAATAATCCCGTTCTCCTCTTTTTGTCCCTACATCTCTAATTAAGCTCTGTATTGACGGATCTTGTGTGTGAGCAGCAGCCAAGTTTGCGCCTTCAGCCTGTTTGTTTGAAAAAGATAAATGTGTGGACATAATGAGCATCGTTCCAACAGCGAAATAATGAGGTTAAGTTGCATTTGGTTTGGCTGCAGGAGTGGTTTTCCACCATCCCTCCACAGACAAGTTTCCTGACTGATGATAGTTTCTCTGTCTGTTGATCCCAGAATTACAAACCTTCACTCAGATGCTTCAACAACGTCCAGAACAAATCTTCTGCTCTTCTGTTGGTCTCCACTGGCGTCTCAACCATCACACACTGGGAACGGGCTGTTTCTTTGTGCCTGTGGTGATGCTGGTTGCGGTTGTCTTTCTGGAAACTGAAGAAGTGACCTGCAGTAAATCAAAAATGAAGACCAGGCGCTGGAGTCGAGTTGAGCGGAGATGGACTCGTCCCCGAACTGGAGAATCAGTCGTCCTGGTTCCACATCACTTCACGGTGACAAGTTCCCGTCAACGCTGCTACAGAACCCTGCTCTTCGGTGGTACTGAACCATGGACTCTTGTATTATGAATCAAAGTGTGCTGCCTGCATCAATGCACCCCTCGAGAGGAGGACACAATTTTAGTGGAAGCAGCAGGACCTTCAGTGGAGGTCGCGCCGCAGCTCCAAAAGCCAGATTTTATAGAAAAGACAATGAATCGCTATTTGACATTTACCGTGAGT
The DNA here is from genome assembly GCF_963576545.1 of Limanda limanda. Lineage (NCBI taxonomy): Eukaryota > Metazoa > Chordata > Actinopteri > Pleuronectiformes > Pleuronectidae > Limanda > Limanda limanda. The sequence goes on along the minus strand of NC_083638.1, from coordinate 7,219,451 downwards.
CGGTGTTTCTGAACACTCCAATAAAAGTGAAATAAAGATCCTTGTGGCAGCAGCAGACAGCGAACACCACATCGTCAGAAAGTCTCAATGCTCCGAGGCGCCTTTTTTTATTATTTGTAACTGTCAGAAGATGCGATTGTTTCAAAAAGTCGTTTTTCAAGCTGCTGTAAATCGAAGAGTTGTCACAGATTCAGGACAGGAACAAACTCATATCTCATCTCAGAGTAATAAACGTTCGCCGCGGCTTAAACCTTCGACACCACCGACGTGGAATCCGCGGAGCACACGGGGAAACGGTGGATTTAAGAAAGAGGCCGGTGTGATTTCCCACTGGAGCTGAAAGGATAAACTCCGAAGGGATTTCTTGTCGCATTTTTTCTCCTGTTGCAGTTTGCAATCGACCCAGTGCCACACGACTTCCTCCTGAGAATGATTACCTGCTGAAAAACAGCAGGCTGACCTGGGAAGACATTTTACCTTCATTTCCTCTTTTTCTCCGCTGCTAATAACAGATTTTCGAGAGGCTGATGAAGTGCTTCTTTTCATCTGCAGAGGAAAGCAGATATAAAAGATCGACAGCTCAACCGACAGCTTCTTTGATTGTTAAGTGATTTCAAATTGTGACACCAGACGAAAGCATGAAGGATTAGGTGCATGATTTTACATTTTTCCTTTTGCTATTCGATTTTTCGAACCTTTTTGTTATATTTACTGCAGGGAGTACTGCAGAACGTAGTGGCCAATGAACAGCGCTGCCAATTAAGGTAATGCATTACCAAGTTCTTGCTTTTGATTTTTTTTATCCAACAGTTCTCTTTACTTCACTCCGGTTTAACAGTAAAGGCCAAATTCGCTCTTTGCTCTTTCCTCTTTGAAGGTTTTCGAGGTAAAGGCAAAGTGTGGGAGGTAATTATGAAAACTCCCGACATGAAATTGCAAAGTGAAAGTGAAAAGTAGAACATGACTGCGACACTGCAAGGTGGAGAAATCTGAGCGAGCTCAACGCTCAAAGCGTTTGATTGGAAATCCTGCATCGTCAGCTTCCTCTTGGGTTATTCTACCTAAAGCAATTCTTTCAGCGGACAAAGGAGTTTATGAAATACATTCGAGGGGCGGGAAGGGGGCAGGGGGGGTTATTAACTTATAGAGGCTGTGGTAAACCCACCTAATAAATGCAGTGGAGCAAATGGTACATGGTAAAAAGCAAAGAGCGTTTGTGAAAATGATGCAAAGTGGATGATCTCACCTGAGAAATTTACAACAGCATCAGAGAGCGATGAAGGAAGTTTACTGAGCTTATCACTGCTACACCGCCTCGGCCAGTTTCAGGACAATGATCACAACCTGCATCCAGTGGGACCGCTGTTACACACACACACACACACACACACACACACACACACACACACACACACACACAAACACACACACACACAGAGACAAACAAATTTTCTCTTGCTGCATTCGAAGGACATTGCATTTACTCAGAATCATTACCGTGAAACATACTTTAATGTTTACCCTAACCACCATAACCCTTATTCTAAACCTAACCAACGCTTTTTTTAAATAAATCTGTAACCCTAAACGTACTTAACCTAACCTATCCTAACTAAACCTTAAGCATGCAAACATAACCAAACCTTAACCTATCGTTACTCTAACTAATCTGACCTTAAACTAACCAACACTAATAAATCCATAAACCTAACCTTACTTACCTATCCTAACTGAAACCATTCTAACTTAACCTAACCCTAACTGTTCCAATTTAATCTAACCTAAAACTTACCTTTCCTAATTTAAATTTAACTTAAGCTGATTTTAACCTAACCTAATCCTGACCCTAACCATTCTAACCTTAACCTAACCTATCTTAATACATTGAAGACATTGTCTTCACCCAAGAATTGTAGTTCCTAAAATGTGACAGTGTAAACACAACACATCAGTACTACTTAGACAACACACGCACACACACACACAAACACACTTGCACAGACAAACACTTGCACACACACACACACACACACACGCACGCACACACACACACACTTGTGCTCCCCAGTAGGCAGGAAGTCCTGAAACTGTCCGCTGCTAGTCCATGAAATAAGCTGCTCCCACACTGTTCCACCATGTGCTTTAATTTGTGGCTTCACTGGTCAGAAGCTCATTGTGTGACCTGGTTTTCTCTCAGCTGAACTTCACAGCTTTGGTTTCTCTCCAAACTCACTTTTTGAATGTCTTTTAAAAGTTAAAGTGGAAGAAGTGTTGGTATAAAACTTTTCATTATTCATACATCACAGAGGTAAAATGATAACTTGCGTGTAGTTAATTGAAGGCGAGCATTTGCTGTTATACATTAACAAATAGACACTTATAAATAGATGTTATATTCAAACTGATGTGAGTTTCTTTATAAGCCAAGAAAATGAAGATGAAGTGAAGTGTCTTCTCATCCTCGTGTTCTTCATCCAAATGTTAAAATCTATTTTATGATGTTAACTGGTAAAACTAAGTTTGGGATCTATTTACATTCGTCCGACCTCTAGTTGTCGATTCAAGTCGTTTTCCCTGCATGTAAATCAGATCATTTTTAATTCACGAGCATTGTATTCCGTAGGCCGTGGATCAGCTGCAGCTGGCAAATTATAGATTCTGGCTCGGCTGGAACCTTTCCAAGAACTCTGCATTGGGCCGGAGCCACATCTGGAGCTGCTGCCAAGTTTGTGTCACAGAAATATGCCTAGTACGGGTGTTTCTTGTTTGGGTGCTGCATGTATAATACAATGCCAGGACACATGCAGTGAGGTATCAAGCGTGATTTCACAAGCTACTTAACTAGCACGGTGTCCCGCAGCCGCTTATTGACAAGCTACTACAGTATCCTGGCTCCTCTTCTCATGGGATTATAAATCACAAAGTGCAGCCATCACGGTTCATTTTATCACCAATCCTGCTAATGAAATCACTGAGTCGCTGCGAGCTTTTTATTCTGTAAATAGTTAGAACCACTTAGTGTGAAGAGTGTAGAACATAAAATGTCTGTGGAAATCTACTAAAATATCTGTTCTTATCCTGAACCCGGTGATCTACAATCATAAAAGGGACACGTGTTAATTACTTTGGACTTTCAAAGACAGAGGAAAGTATAATAAAGTTACTACAGTATCCCGGTGGAGCTGGATGTGCAGGTGTATATATTACTTTCTACTTTTAACAGTCCCCTGTTCTCGAAGAAATCTCTCCTACTTTTTAATTTATTACATGAAATAAATGATCTTAATTACTTTTAAAGACATTTAATACATTTTTGGTTTCTAATCCCTTTCTTCGGGAAAGAAGAGGAAATAGATCTGGTGCGTTCAGGTTGAAACTGGGATCCAATACTCAAGCTGCTCAACTCATTTACATTTGTGCAAATTCTTCAAAGACACACTGGTAGAGGATAGTGTCGTTGAAACAGTCATTAAAACTACAAACGTATTGGATTTTGCATTAAACAAATCTCCTCTGAAGCTTTAAGAATAATCTTGGTAGAATCAAATCAATAATTGATGAATATGTTAATATTACCCACGGAATATGTACATTTTTTATATTAATTCATATCATAGTGTAATTTGTCTTGCAATTTATTTTCAAACGTATAAAAGAGCTTAAGGACCCTTTAATACCATTAAATAACTACTTAAAACCAAACGTTTGAGAAAAAATATATTATTGGCCAAACATCTGTGTGATATTAACGACCAAAATGACAGAAACAAGTTCTTTGAGGTTTTAGCTTGATCATTTATTAGACAGTGTTGTGCAATAATGGTTAGGAGTGATACCATAAGCTAGTGTGCCTTTAGGCGTTCAATAAATTTGGTTATCAAAAATAGAAAAATAAAACATTAATATTTAAAATATTAATATTAAATCATATCTTTAGTTTGACTAAGTTCTCGCGGGGCACCACCCTTCATAGAAGGGAAAAGATAGCCAATTTATTGATTAAGATCAGTCTCATTTAGATCTAGTTCAATTAGAAATCTTAATATTTACTATTAAAGACTATATAATGAACAGTTAAGGTTTATAGAGTTCTTGACAGTGTAGAGGTTGGCAAACTTCACTTATGCAACATTAATGACAGGACAAGGTTAAAAGAAAGCATTTATTATAAACATAATAAGTATAAAACACCAATTACTAAACAATATACTAACTAATAAAGATGTGTGTGGGTGTGGGTGTGTGTGTGTGTGTGTGTGTGTGTGTGTGTGTGTGTGAGGGTCTCGCTGGTGGCTAACAAAGAGAGTCACACCTTCCTGTGATCTTTTAAGATCTCTAAGCTAGCAGGCCCCCCCCCTCCTTCTGGTCGGGGGACGTAGCTAAGTAGGTGAAGAGATATGCGGGGTCTGTGAGAATGCTAATCAGAAAATGGCAGGGTCTGTGTTGAGCCCGACTTACATTAACCTTGATTTAACTTGTAACACAATATCACCACATATATCAAACTTATAAACACCACACAGAATCAAATAAACAGTCTTGCTTAGCCTAGTAAAATTATTAAGCCCAGATAATGTTACCAGTCCAAGGACAGGGAGAAAGTTGCTGTGCAGTTCGGTTAGCAGTTCAGGCTTTTGAAGTCTCTGGTTCGTGTGGTCTCTGCTTCCGCGGTTCTGTTGAGCTGTGCAGTTCAGTTGCTTATTGAAGCCGTAGTTCTTACCTGCAGGACACCGAGTCGCTGCAAGGAGTTTAGAAGAAGCTTGAGATGCGTGGAGGTTTTCTTGAGAAGATGAGCTGGAAGCTCGACCTTTGACCTCCAGTTGTTGGAAAGAGAATATTTGAGCTGGAGGAATCCGGTTCCTCCACTCGCCGATGCAGGAGGAAAGGCCAGCGGCCTGCTGTCCTCAGTGGTGGTCGGTGGAGAAGAGCGCTGCTGGAGCAGCCTTCGGCCCTCCGAGGGGTTGGAGAAAGAGAGTGACTCTGGGGGAGCCTTGATCTTTTATAGACCCGGTTGCCCCTTGGTCATGGGACCAGACTGACCAATTGGAGTTGACCCTGGTAGATATTCGCACCTATGTGCGAAGATGCTGAAACAAAGGGGACATGTTGCCTCCTGGGAGACGGAGTTATTTGACCTTCTCAGTACAAAGAGAACACATTGCACTCTGGGAGATTGAGTATTCTCCAGCCCATGCGGCTTGTGGCTTTCTCAAGACAAAGGCCATGTGCTCTCAGGTTTTGACTTCCAATACAGGCCTGAAAGAGAGGCCTGCCTTTTTGCACAAAAACCATGTCCCAACATCCCCCTTGCGGCGTCAGGATCGCACCTGACGTGTGTTCCTGAGGGCGTACTTGAACATGTTTAGTGCAAAGCTGGAAAAGTCAATTGTCAGTTCATTTGGACTGTAACATCTGGGCATTTGTATACACTATCTAGTTAGCTAAGCAAGATTCAAATTAGACAAATCATTCAGAGTTACAGTAACAGTACAAAATGAATAACCTGTGCTCTTCACTAGGTTTAAGGAGAAAACAGAAAATGTGACATTTGTAAATTGTAAGATAAGATGTAGAGAGAGACGCGTACAATGATAAGGTCATTTTTGAAATGTCCAAGAGTTTTGTTCACTCATTGGGTCTTACTCAATGTAGTACTCAGTCGTATCTGTTAGATTTAACAATTTTCCTGCGGAAGGATGTCATAATTTTCAAAATCTCAAAATTCAAATGACTGTATCATTGTTTCTGTAATAATATGCTAATGTAATAACCTGTGTGGTATGGACTACATTTATTGAGGAATGAAAGTAGTCGATCCAAACATATTTACAAAGTTGGCAGTGGTATGTAAGTTTTAATCAGAATTAAGGTTTTGAGTTTGCTGCTGTTGCTCACAAAACAGTTTTCCTATTTTAACTGCATTAAACTTACTACTGACTGTCAGTACAGTGTTTAACTGTGTTGGTTATGAGCGTGAGGGTCGAGCTCTGGATCGCCTGTGTCGTGGCTCGGGGCTGTAACGCTCTGCGGGGCCAGACTCTAAGTTGACTTCAGAGGCGCTGTCACTGTGTGCTCGGTCATAACCATATTTTGAGCTGTACTCAGAGATGCTGTCGTCATCTTCTGAGTGGTTGTAATATGTCTGGGCCAGAATGTCAGAGTACGGCTTCCTGCAGCTTCTACTGTGGGAATGCCGATCTCTGGGAAGGTGGTGAACAGAGCGCCTGCACTCTGTGTCCCCACGCTGCTTGCTGTCACCCCCCCTTCTTTTGTTGTGAGGGGGGCGCTTTGAGGCTGCAGACAAATTTGACACCTTGATGTTTGTTCTGACAGGCTCGGTTGCACCAACTGCTGCCTTGACAGAGACAACAGTTTCCCAAGCCACCTGTGACATCTTCCTGATCTGCTGCATTGAAGGTTTTCCTTCCTGTGTCATCAGTACAACGTGTGTGCGTATACATGGATGTAAGTTACGTAAGAAAATAGTCTTGAAGGTGGGATCTTCTTCTAGTCCTGGTGTGTTCTTTCCCTGAAAATAAACATGCCTCAAGCGTTTGAAATAATCCTTGGGATTTTCACGACGTGAGTGTTTAATTTGGGAGGCTGTAACAATGGCTGTTATCACATCAGGAGTAGAAGAGAATTCTTCGACTAGTGCTCGACAGAGCTCTGTGTAGTTACATGCGACGCTGGAAGGAAGTGACTGAATAAACTTGTGAACAGCTGTAGAGCTGGTTTTTAACACAAGTCTAACCTTCTCTCTTTCTGTTGCATTTGGCACATCGCTTAAGCTGAGATCTAGTTCCCTAAAGTAATTATCAATGTTGTTATCACAGTTGTCTGGATCAAATTGTTCAATATCTTTAGCTAGAAACTCAAGCAACTCGAAGCGCGGACACTGTGGGGTCCGGCTGCGTGCATCACCTGCTACAGGTCTCTCTGGTTGAGGGGGAGGTGCTGAAACATTTTGGAATGTTGAAGTCCCCCCTTTCAAGAGTTGTGCACGAAAAAATGTGTCATGCATCAGTGGATGAGAAGTGTATGAGGCACAATGTGTTCTTGAGGATAAACTACATGTGTCATCAATGTCAGTGTCAGAGTCAGTGAGATGGGAAGTTAGGAAGCTGTTACCTCTTCCTGTCAGTGGAGGATCAGAAGGTGACTTAATTCCCAAAGACTTCGGGTCAGATGGGATTCTGTCCCATCTTGGGAGTGAAGAGGGAGTTAACCGTACACTATCGGAGGAGTTTGAATCGGAATAACCAGAATCACTTTGGTTCAAAAACTGATGTGAGGCCGCGCCTTCTATTCTAAGTTTTAACAATTCCTCCTTGTGTGAAATTAGATCTGACTCTGCTGAGTGCAGGTCTTCCAAATAGTGCAGAGTTTTCTTACTAGCAGTCTGGACCTCCTGGAGGAGAAAAGCATTTTGTGCTCTCAGGGAATTTACCTCCTGTTCCATGGCTGCTTTGCTCTGACAGGCAAGGTTGATTTGCCTGTGGAAATTTAGGATCATACATCTCAACAATGGGCCCTTTGATGCTGTTTGTGCATCACACCTGTCATTAAGAAGTGAATCTATTTCTTTAATGCACTCATTGAAGTTCAACTTGCTGATGAATTCAGGATAGCCAGGGGTCAGGCTCTGTGCTAGGGAAAAAACAAATTGCTCAACACAGGGGTTCTCCATTGTTGAAACTGAAATTTAAGGATTAGATTTAAGTTTATAAATCAACAGCAGTGTGGTTGGCTTTTGTGTCGCGATGGCAGACACCTTGTAGTGTGGATTCTATCTTACACAAGCCTAACCAAAACTATGGTGTGTTAAATAGTTCACCAAACTTTTAATAGCACTAACTGATATGCAAGGCAGTAAGAGTTAGGGATTCTATAAATTCACAGGGCTGGAAGCACACTGTGGCTCTTTCTCAGGTTCTCTTTATCCAACTTGGCTGATATGCTAGGCAGTAGCAGCCGGGTACAAGCTCTGTTACATAGGGCCGGTGGCGCGATATGTCTTAATTCAAAAGCATTTAACAGTTACAGGAAATTTCGCAGCTTGACCAGTTAACATTGAATATGTGTTATTCAAATGTTAAAAGAAATTCTTAAAATTTCAACAACGAACATTCAACTAGAATTATTAGCAACAGGCAATCTTTTAGTGTAACACTATGGGGACTTGAAATGGTAGTTATTAATAATTAATTATTAATAAACATTTAATTTATGAGTAAATTAAATTTTGACCACAATGCACTTGTTTGTAAATACGGTTGAATGTCTACTCTGGTGGCAGACTAGTGGAATTGAATTCAAACCTTTAGCTTGACTGGAAATTCCAAATTCAGTTATTTCTGGCGTTGGCCAAAACTGAAAAACACATTAATATTGCATAGTCATGAAGTTTTGCCAACTGTACTCTGCCTCACACGGGCTGCACCATAAATGTTGGAGCAAAAATCAAAAATTTAATTAAAAATTAAACATTAATGAATGTGAAAAACTAATGAAAATAAAATGACTAGCAGACATTAACTAACAAGAAAACATATTAGCTAAAATATGCTAAATAACAAAGATGTGTGTGGGTGTGGGTGTGTGTGTGTGTGTGTGTGTGTGTGTGTGTGTGTGTGAGGGTCTCGCTGGTGGCTAACAAAGAGAGTCACACCTTCCTGTGATCTTTTAAGATCTCTAAGCTAGCAGGCCCCCCCCCTCCTTCTGGTCGGGGGACGTAGCTAAGTAGGTGAAGAGATATGCGGGGTCTGTGAGAATGCTAATCAGAAAATGGCAGGGTCTGTGTTGAGCCCGACTTACATTAACCTTGATTTAACTTGTAACACAATATCACCACATATATCAAACTTATAAACACCACACAGAATCAAATAAACAGTCTTGCTTAGCCTAGTAAAATTATTAAGCCCAGATAATGTTACCAGTCCAAGGACAGGGAGAAAGTTGCTGTGCAGTTCGGTTAGCAGTTCAGGCTTTTGAAGTCTCTGGTTCGTGTGGTCTCTGCTTCCGCGGTTCTGTTGAGCTGTGCAGTTCAGTTGCTTATTGAAGCCGTAGTTCTTACCTGCAGGACACCGAGTCGCTGCAAGGAGTTTAGAAGAAGCTTGAGATGCGTGGAGGTTTTCTTGAGAAGATGAGCTGGAAGCTCGACCTTTGACCTCCAGTTGTTGGAAAGAGAATATTTGAGCTGGAGGAATCCGGTTCCTCCACTCGCCGATGCAGGAGGAAAGGCCAGCGGCCTGCTGTCCTCAGTGGTGGTCGGTGGAGAAGAGCGCTGCTGGAGCAGCCTTCGGCCCTCCGAGGGGTTGGAGAAAGAGAGTGACTCTGGGGGAGCCTTGATCTTTTATAGACCCGGTTGCCCCTTGGTCATGGGACCAGACTGACCAATTGGAGTTGACCCTGGTAGATATTCGCACCTATGTGCGAAGATGCTGAAACAAAGGGGACATGTTGCCTCCTGGGAGACGGAGTTATTTGACCTTCTCAGTACAAAGAGAACACATTGCACTCTGGGAGATTGAGTATTCTCCAGCCCATGCGGCTTGTGGCTTTCTCAAGACAAAGGCCATGTGCTCTCAGGTTTTGACTTCCAATACAGGCCTGAAAGAGAGGCCTGCCTTTTTGCACAAAAACCATGTCCCAACAACAGCGTGAGATAATTGACACTTTGTCTAATAAGACTGTTAAAGTTATAATTCTGCACAGAGTTGTGAGTGAGATCAGAAGAGTCCCTTCTCCTGAAACACAAAATTCAATAAGATCAACGTGAGGAAACTGACGTCCACAGAGCTGCTGACTCTGGTTACAATGAAATCAGTCTTGTGGTGCAGAACCCCCCCCACCACTTCCTCCATTCCCAGTCAAGAGCCCATTAGTAAACCTGTGACAAGAGTCCATTCTGTCCCAGTAATATATGGCCCTTCGTTGACCTTGTTTGATTACATCGCTGCTCACCATTTCTCTTTTGTGTGTCCAAGACAGAAGCTCCTTAGTCGAGTTACAGTCCCGGCATTGATCTCTCGCTCGCTCTCCCATCGAGTGAACGAGAGGATTCCTGAGAAATCTCCCTTCAACGTGGACAGGTTCTTTGCATTTTCAACCTGCAGCTTTAGAGGACAATAAAGAAACTGCCTCATATACAGTATAACACAGAAATACTGCAAGTAGCTGATACTGATCAATACTGAGGCCCCATGGCACCTTTAAAACCTCCCCCCTGGGTGTGAGTGACACATGGTTATATAGTGTTAACTAGAAGAGCTCAGAGAAGTGAATATACCACGTTTCAATTGATTTTTAAAAACTAAATCAAAAGCTTTTTAATTGGATCTGTAAAAATGCTCATCAATGTCAGTCCCCATTTTAAATCAAGATCCAGGATAACCTTTTTTTTGAGAAATTAACAAATATGTAAAAAAAATATATATATCTTAAAGAAAATGAAAAACATATTCCTGGATCTCATTTTCACATTTCGTGGAACGTTGTTTAATATTTGCGTAAACTAACAAACAAACAAGGAACACGTAGATGTGAGGAACCAAGATGAGGGATTGATTTTTACCTCTATTGGATCACAGTAAATAATTAGACCCACTGGAGAACCAGGTCTGACTTTCTGGCAAAGCACTATCACCGGTTTAAATCCTGCTGAAAGGACGAGGATTATTTTCATGTTTATTGGTGTTTACACATCTGAGCAGACACAAATAACAAATGTAGAATCCCTCAAGGTTCCGTGTTGGGGTCTCTTCTGTTCAACATCTACATGCTTCCACTTGCTCAGATAATGGAAAATAACAAAAGGTGTTACCACCACAGTTATGCAGATGACACACACATTTACATAACTATACCACCAGGGGTCGATAATCCCGTACAAATATTGACTTAGTGCAACGAACAAATCAATGATTGGATGAGTCAGAGTGTTCTTTAGCTAAACAACGATTAAACTGAAGTTTGTGTTTTTGGCGACGGGGAGAAAGGATTAAAAGTCAGTGCTCGGCTTGAATCTGTGAAGTTAAAATTCTGTTATGATCATAGACTCTGACTTTAACTTTAACAGCCACATTAACACAATTAAAAAGTCAACTCATTACCACCTCAAGAAAATACATAAAAAGTCCTTTTATGTGTGTTAGCACCTAGAAATTGGATCACACTTTTAAAGATATTAACACTTGCTCCCTTTCAGAAAAAAAACTTTGTTGGTTTGCAAAGCACAATAATATCTCTCTCGTCATATGTTGTTGAAATGTTCTATACAAATAAACTTGCCCGGCCTCTAAACAATAAAACAGAACAGCAAATAAAAAAATTGAGATTCCAATTTGTAGGATATTAGATCGGATCGGATGCTACTTTTTATTCATAAACTCTTGATATAATATATGACAACGAGCTACTTGTCCCACCTGCATGGATTCATAAGCTTGAAGGCCGTTTGTCAGGCTTCACACGCTTCAATGCAAATCCATCATTTCTCATTTGATTCCTTGCATCTGTGCACATCGCGGACGCCTGCGAATCCACCGACTTTATTGTAACACAATGACGAGCCCACTGGTCTCTCTCCCGTGACACTTCCTGAATGGCGAAGTAGTGAAGAACGGAATAAAGGACGAGGCGACGATATTGCTTTCCGGGCTCAGTCATCAGTGTCACATTTCACGAGGCAACAAAAGGGATTCGCTGGCAGTTCGGTTGAGCCAGCACCTCGGCTCCCTGTGCTCGTCCTTGATAACAAAGAGCAGAGTTAACAGGCCATTTGGTCCGGGACAGGCGGCTGTGTGGCATCTCCGATTCATCTGGTGCACACTGAAGACACAGCCTGTGTTTGGATACCAACCTGTTATACTGATGTAACGAATCAAAGCTGGTTCCAGTATCCAGCGACTCATATAATAATGTGGGGAAACGGCAGCCTCCATTTTTGATCCTGATCCTGATGCCATGGCAGCTCAAAGAGAGATGTTTGTGCTTTGTCGGCCTTTTTAAAAAAGCAGTGGCATGTCCAGCTAAAGAAGGAATGCAGTCCTCTCACCGCGGAAACTGATCATAATCGTGCAAATATTTCGACACTGTCCCCATTTTGACTGCTGATGAGATGAATATTCTCGAGATATGTTGCACACACACACAGACAGACAGAGATTTCTGGAATTAGTAAACACAAACAATCTCTTCTGTGCACTTCTGAATATTTAAAATAAAAACAAACAGGCTCTGTAATCATCAACTTCCCAAGTACAGTTGATGCATAATCATCTGGAAAATGACATGAGCTAGACTCGAGATTCACTCACCCTCAAGACTCAATTTAGCACAAGAACCGAAACGTGTTTGTCGTCACCTTGAATAACTGCAGCGGTTTTGGCCTTGAAGCACACGCAGCTTTGGAAACTTTTTAGAAGGGTCACCCACTTACATCGGTGAACTTGGGAGGTGACACCCCACCACTGCAAACACACAGATCCCAATAACAAACAAACACCAGGGCCATGTTTGCCCTGCAAGCTGAGCGGCTGCGATAATTCTCCTCTCACAGCTTGTTGTGCAAACAGGTAACAGCACACGCATACATTACCAGTTCACCACTTTGAAGTGATCCGTGGATGCCAGAGCGATATTACCAGCGTGATAGATTATTTTAATCCCTGCAGGGGAAATGTTTTACCTTTTGTCTCCTTCAACTGAAGTCATGAGGTCAGCTGTGAAAATGTTCCATCCCGAGAACAGACGGCACTCGATCCTTGGAAATCGTTTGCAGGAATAACTTCAAATGCATTGCTCGTACGTCAGAACAATATAAAATTATGACCAGATTATGACGAGCGCATTGCCCCATAGTGTCGGATATAAATCTGTCCACGCAGCAGGGAAGTGTTTCCCATATGAATCCAGTCTTCTAGTTTTTACCTGTTTTTTTTATCTTCAGTGTCGTCCTGCTGAGATTCCATATGTCGCTGCAAACTGCTTATCAATTTTTTTTTTTCACAGAGCAAAAAAATTAGCATTCTTATTCTGAACTCCATGCAAAGCGGTTTTGTTCAGTCTCATATGGAGACATCAACCACAGGTTCAACAAAGAGAGTGTATTGGTAACGCAGATGAAACACAACACATGAATTTTATAGTATAGACGTATAATAATTACAATAATAACTATTTTTTGCTGGAAGTCATCCATCTAGACCAGGTATCCTAAGGCCAGAGTCTCCAAATAAATAATCTAAACCCAATCTAGGAGAGAGGCTGGGAGACCCAGAGAAAACCCACCAAACACTGGGACAACTTGCAAACTCCACACAGGAAGACCCCGGCCGAACCTGGATTCAAACCGGGAACCTTCTTGCTGTGAGACATCAGAAAGTCCTGCCTACCAGAACCGCTGGAGCCTGTAGGACAATCAAATGTCCTCCCTTCCTGATGCAGTAGTTTATACCATTGTCCCTGTGAGATGTGAAGAAAGAAGAAAAACTACATTGAGCTGCAAACTTAAGATGCTGCAGCCACTGGCAGCTGAACAGCACGAGGAGGATGATTAGATGTCAGTCAAACTGAGCTGAGGGAGAGATGGTCTAATGTGATCTGGTTGGAAAACAAACATCAACAAACGTTACATCGCTCCAGCTTTACAGGCTCCATTAGAACATGCACCAGTGGTGTCGGAGAGATCACAGAATATTATTCATCCTCTGAAAATGATAAGTTGTGCTTTCAAGAGACATATTTCAAACTCGTCTGCTGATGCAGCTTGTGTCTAACATCTGCATCGACATCAACAGCACTTAAGTGCAAAACTCGTAAATCGCTCGCTGTTTGCCTTCTGTATTTCCTTCGTCCCGCTCGTCACCGATGTGCTGAGGACCGGGGGGGGCAGATTTTCTTCAACCATCTCATCAATCAAATCCATGGTTAACCCAACGGTTCTATCATGAGCCGGGAAATGAAGAGATACAAACACTTTGCTGTAAATATTAACATGAAGCACGATTCAGCCGAAGCTGTTTTAAAAGACTGTTGTTTGACAGATTGATGAATTCCACAGATCTGAAGGTCGCTTCATTTTGTGCCTGTTGTCTCTTCTATGTTTATTTAGCTGAACACTGGTGAGTATATTCTTTATACATATATAGCCTTTAAAGATGTGCGTGTCTTGTTTGATTATTTATGTGCTTTATGGATGTATTCATGGAGCAGTTGGGACATTTATTACTTTGTTATATGACACATCGGTCACCACCGCAGAGTCTAGATAAAGAAGGACCAGATCATATCGATCGCCTCCTGGTGGCTGGCTGGACGACTGCAGCACCAGTCATAAACCCTGCCTCCTCCATGTTAGTGGATGAGACGTGGGCCAAACCAAAAGGGGATCTGCTTGTTTTAGATGTTTGATGGTATAATAAGCAGTGATACGTTTTCATTGAGGATCACTTCAAATGATGTCAAAAGAGCAAGATGGTGGCACCTGTATTTGGGATATTATGGCTTAAATTTTTGTACAACGTGAGAAAGGGGAGACACGTTCATCTTTACGCTCTACAACAATTTTTTCAGCTTTCAATAATATTCTTTTCAATTCTTCTTTTATGAATTTTATTCTGCTCTTCTAAGTTTCCTGAGTGACTCTTGGACTAAAAACCAATTTCCTCACAGGATAACATCCGCTGCCTGGAGTTGGAGCTCTGAACAATATTATCTAAAATAAGTTGTTATGTAAAAGTGAGTAGAAGTAAAAGTTAAAGTACTTCTCCTGATAATCCACTCATCATGTTCCCCCCCTGCTGTCCCACCTGCTCAGTAACCCACCTGAAGGATGTCTGTGATGGTCTGGGATTGTGCAGCCGTGAATGCTTCCCTGGATGACCTCGACACAAATTAGCACCACACGACCTGGAGAATTTAAAAACAGAGGGGGGTGAACTGAAGGCAGTGCCAGTTGGCTCCAGTTCACCCTTTCATTGAAGCTGAATGCTGCAACCGTACCAAATGTTCCAAGGGGTTTCAAGAATGGACGATCAGAAGAGAGGACTCTGAACTTCCCCTCTCATATTCCAACAACCTGCTCTTACCAGCTTGAGAGGTTGAGAAATACAGATGTTCCCAGATGATGACATTTTTCCACTCTAAACTTCATATTTAATAACTTGTAGGTGAATCAGAAAGTTACACAAATAATAAATAGATGAAACTACTGCAGTTTACACCAATGACTGTAAAATATATTTAATACACAAGGAGACAGATAAGTTATTCCAATTTACCACATATCAGCACATGTGCGTTTTCCCAGCAGTGCAGCAGGATATAGTGCACCTGTGTAATGCTATTAAAATGATCTCATACTACCCGGGTCTATTGCACAAATTCACCCTCTGACGCCATAAAGCTCATTTTCATTGACGCGTTGAACAAAGGTTCACGTTTATAAGCCGCCACATATCAGAGGGAACGACCGTGTGACTCAGATCAGAACCTCCCCTCGACTGAGAAGGAAACTCAGCTAATTAAATGCTTCCTGATTAATTCAGTCACTCTAATTAGATGGGAATTTATTCCACACTGTGTCAGCAGAAACGCCGCCGTGGCCACGAGAGAACGGAGAACACAACTTCTTTCTACGCGCCCGCCTGGCCCGCCCCCGCCACCCCCATCGCACTCAGCAACACACACACACAGACACACACACGCCTAAGCTGTCTCACTTATATAATCATTTGTCTTCCCCCTCTGATGAGTTACTTCCCCTGGTGACTGATTTTGAGGTACAGAGCTGATGCAAGAAATGAAAAGTCAAAAGTTCACCAAGTCAGACCGAACTGCAACCGAGCAGCTTTTAAAATGTTGATGAACGTCCTCTGAATGACTGCAGGCGTGAAATCAAGTACAAGATGCTCTCTGGTTTATTAAAGTAATTATTATCTTGAGAATTCAATCATTGTTACTCACCATTAAGATATTGATTGATTAATTTGACTGGTTTAATCATATTCTGCAGGAGGACGCCCCTGCTGTTACTCCTGAGCTGATGCCGAGTGGATACAGATCCATTAAATATTTTCATTTTCTTTTCTTCAAAATGACTTTTGTTGGGACTTTAAGAAATAACCGACTTTCATTGATGAAGTTCCAGCAGCTGTAATTGCTCAGATGCTGGAGGCGTCCACATTAAACATTAATGAGTTTGGGCTTCATCCATGTAGAAAGAAAAAAAAAGGCTTTGTTAGGCAAAGCTGATCCCAGAGTTTATTTAAAACTTCTTTCAAGTGAAATTAAAAAGGTATTTACTTTGTGCAGTTCTACATTTGACTTGTTTTACAGTAGCAGTTTTTTCCCACATGTAGTTCTCAACACAAGGGGCCAGAAAAGAAAAGCTGTATATATGCTTTTGGTTTCGTTCATATCCTGATCGTGTTCAGATCGTAGCTGCTGGTTCACCTTAACTGTACGATGAGGTTTATCACAAACAATTCAGATGATCTATAGAGTGTGAGGACATCACCACAGCACTTCAGGATCTGTGCTACACCCTGGAGACACATACACACACAAACTATACACACTCACAACGGGAAAAGGTACGAAGGAAAATAACTTTATCATCTACCAAGGGTGGAAAACTGCCTTCGGCTCACCAGTAAAATTAAAATCAGACGAACAGGTGAAAGGACAATTCATCATAATTAAAATATCAATTCAGTTTCTATGGGTTGAGGTGCAACTGGTGTAAAAAGAAGAATCATGTTTAAAAGCAGTTACCACAGTTTGGTGTTGAGGGTAAAAGTGCAAAGATTCTCAGAGCTGAGACACTTTAAAAACAGTCAAACCCTTAAAAAGTAGGACAACGAGACTGATGGTTAGAATACAGCGATCGCTATGTTGAGATAAGAAAGTCGACAGCACACGGGATGAAAAGGCATTTTGTAATATTTAGTTGTCAGAGGAACTCTGTAGCGTCTCCCAGAGTTCAGGAGCTCAAACTGGCTGCTGAGAGGACGAGAGTTCTTCCAGTCTCTCAGTGAAAAGTTTTCTTGTCTGCCAACTATCTTGCTACAGATCATTGCAATGTTTGAACGTTTTGCTTTTATTCTAACAGTTAAGAGGACCATACCAGGCAGGAAGATGGGCATTCTCAACAAGGCTTATGTAGAGAATCTTCCTGCTGACACCGAGGCTGCGGAGACTTCTTAGAAGGTAGATGAGCTGTGAGCATTTCTTTAATAAATTGTCTGTTTTCCCAGAGAAGCTCAGCTGGTAATCCAGGACAGTCCCGAGATATTTGAAGTTCTTTCGGATCTCTACTCACTGCCCGGGTAGTGAAACTGGCTCCGTGTCCAGAGAGATTTTTGTTGTGATGATCATTTCCTTGTCTCTAAGGCGTTGGAGTGGACCAGATCGGCAGCTTCCATAGACTCACAGGAATCTTCTAGTGGTGAGAATGTTGTGTTTTACTATAAAGTTTGATTTTTAATATTAAATCATGTAGTTAAGACATCCATATCAATGAAATGAAATTTGAATTTCAATAGCAATTGGGCTGAGACAACAATGGAACCCTGGGTAACCCCTCGGTCGGACCTTGTTAGAAGAGAAACCTTCAACACTTACAAACCATCTTCTGATATTTTTACAATTTAGTAGGAGTATCATAACCACATTCCCAACATGGCCCTTCACTCCACACTGGCCTTATGATGCATTTCAGTTCCTAATGGGAGAAATAGATGAAAATATGAATAATGAAATCACAGGATTTGAAATCCGATCTCTTCTTTGTGCTGGGTAACCCTCCTTCTGTGGTGTAAAGCTGAGGGCTCAGAGAAACTTGGAAATGAAGCTGGAAAGAAACAAAAAAACAAGACAAAAAAAAACAAAAAAAGGGGGAATGATTGAATGAGAGAAACACAAGAGTGCTATTATCGATCAAGCACAAACGGCTCATTCACCCCTTCTAACAACACATTCAAGGCTGGTGTGAGACCAATTTCAAACAAAGGAGATAATTAAGCAAGCCCGTGGGCAGCAGTGCAGGAGAGTGGAAACACGAGCGTGCAGTACACAACCACTTTAGCTTCATTAGCGGTGTTGTAACCAGTGAGTCAGTCAGTGAGCTGCTCGGCTGGTGACCTTTGTAAAGAACTCTCATGCACTTTACGTGCTTTGTTTCATTCCCCAGGACCAAGTAGTTTTATTAACTCAACCAGAAATGTGTTAAACAAATGGAAACGATTTGTGTTTATACGTTTTTCTCTTGTATCATGAGGCTAGAATCATGAATGTTTCAGGAAACTACGATTTAACTGTGCAGTTATTATACGTCTGTGTGTGATTGACTGCTTTCCCATTGAAGGAGCCTGTTGAGTCATGTTCAACATCACAAACAACACATGCCACTGTTAGATCTTACACAACAGGAAGAAAAGCGTTGTTGTAGCATGTTGTTCCCAAATGGGAAATATCAATAAGTACACAAAGCTAATGGCTGTTTACGCACCAGCACAATAGTCAGAGGATTCATCTTTTCTGTCTTTCATCTCATCACATTTATGCCACTACATCATCAAGTTTCGTTAAGTACGGTGAAAACGTGGTGATACCACAAGGTGGCACCAGAGAGGAGCAAAAATAACAAAACAAATTAAAAATGTGCATTGATTAAGTTTCTGTAACTAAAATATCTTGGGGATCCGTGTGTTTTATGTATTTATTTAGCATCATATGGTGAAAACTCCAAGATTTTTTAGTTTCATAATACTTTTATTTCATACTTTTATAATTTATATGCTTTATTAACTTACATAACCTTTTACCTTGAGATGTACAGAGATTATACCAATATCACCAACTTCAAAGAAAACAGCAGAACAATAAATGAGCAGCATAAAGAAAACTGTAATCTCTCAGGATTTGCTTCACTTTCTTTCTTTCAGCCTTGACATTCCTTTGGTTGATAATGTGTTTGAGTTTCTGTGTTAAATTGTTTGACCTCTAACCTATCAGAGGTGTATCACCCTCCCCCACTGCATGCTGGGACGGACACCTGCCCTCTCCACGAATGAACGGGAGCACAGAAGATAACGGATGAGTTTCCTAAACAGAACGACAGCAGCGTTGTCATCGCAGTGCTCCTTTTGTGCGACTCACAGAAGGATGAGTCATCATCACACACTCTGACAGGGACAAACACAACATCTGCACACACTACGCACGGCAGCTGTATTTCATGTTGCCGAGCCAAGAGGACGATGGCCAGCGTATATACTGAATAGTTAACGAGATTCTTATTAGCTCTATCGAACTATTTCATTCTGAGAGGACGGCTCATTCATGTTTTATGATCTTGGTTCTTCGGGAGGATGTCGTCCTTTCTTGGCTCTAAAACTTTTACAAGGTTGGGATGTTTTATGTGCCATGATGGCCGATGAAACGTCCCCTCATGGTGGATTGTTGCCATTAGCTCTGCACTCGGAGGTTTCCACTCGCAGATGAACAATGAATATGAAGATTTATTGTGAGAAAAGGCAGAAAATCTTCCTGTGATATGTGCTGTGATGGGAACAAACACTAAAAGCTTTGGTGGGACGGTAAAACAGGTTTTTAGTATTTTCTCTATTGCACAATTTGTTCCTGTCTTTCTCAACAGTCTCCAAAGAACGACTTAGGTTGTTGTTGTTGTTTATCTGTTTTAAATCAATATGATGTCCTGCGTAAATAATGTGAGTCACCTCTGAATAAAACTAAAGGTGTTTTATCGCTAATAAATAACAGCCTGAATGCTAATTAGCTCATTTAGGTAATAAAACAGGACTATAAAAGACTTTAGACTGAAACTATTGTATTCTGTCAAGTAGTTACACAAAATAAATTGGATATTTAAGTTGATTGTGCTTTTGTTTTGTATTTTTCTGTGAATTAAAATCAATGTAAAAACATCGGCAGGGTTCAACATAACAGAAATAATGCAGATTGGAACACGTGAAGGGGCAAGAGTCCGTTTTTCTTTGTTAAAATTATAGAAACATGAGCTGTTCTCATCCTTACGGGGATTTGGAAGTAAAAAAATAAAGTTTTGCAATGACTCAGTACAAAATAAGTTGGGAAACAACATAAAAATTGTAATTGAGATTTGTGCCTTTCAACTCAGACTCTCCTTTAAACTCTCTTCAAAGCCAAAGCTGTTTGTTCAGGTGGTTCTATGATTTAATATCAGTGAAGGATTTATAGAGTTTTGTTTTCATTGGAAAATAAATCCAGGTAGCATTAGTGTGTGTTTCTACAATTTGTCCTTTTTCCTTTATCTTTTTTTTCGAGCCTACTTCAACTCTCCAGCTTATTGCAGAGAGAAAACTGAAGTTGTCACAACCACAGAACTCAAAGTAATAAAAGCAGCATCGCTAGGGTAACCAGCGTTGGTCTAACATGGAGGATGATTTATGTTGTTTGAAATGAATCTGCCCCGTGAACTGTGTAACATCACAGCCTCACCGGCCCGGTATCAGCTCCCACTACTCGCTGGGCGGCTCAGCTCGACTGGAGCATTAAGTTCTCCGTGCCGATCCTGAGAACTGTAGTCACAACGGCCTCATTTAATGATGGCGGTGTCATTAATAATAAATAACCCATTGCTCCAGTGAAAAAAAGGGGGGTGGGGGAGAGGGGCTGGGATAAAGCTGCTTCCTTGACTCTTCTATTCACCCGGCTCTTCCACCAATTAATCATTCATCATCCGACTTTAACAAATAACAGAATGTGGGTTTTTCCCAGTTGCTTTATTTAATGTTGATTTATAGAGAGTTGAATTCCAAGGGATCCTGGTGATACTGAAGAATGTCCTCCACAACAGGTGTGGGACACTGAAGACGGATGAGGAGGTAAACTGCTCTGAAGCTAATTATGTTTTATTCAAGCTGATTTAATTATGATAATCATCTTCTTATAAGTGTGATCTTGGCGTATTTGCCCCCGTTAAACAACCGTCCACGGCCCATACCCCACTTACTTGAAAAGATGGTACAGTCCAAACGGTACAATTGCCCACTGCTGGCCCGTATGTCGGCCACGGTCACACAAACAAAATTTCACCAAAGTTCAAGCCCACGCTGTTGATTTGCTTCACCACAGGAAGTGAATGTTTTATTCGCCCCCTCGAAGGGAACGAGAAGCTGTGTTTGGTTCCTCAGTTTTTCCTTTTGTGTGAAGTTTTACTGAACTTTTCTCAAGTTTGCTCCTTTATTTTTTTCTGTTTCATTATAATTTCAAATTGAATGCCCCTTATCTTTTTTGTGTCTTTATTTTCTCGTTGCCCTCCATGTCCCTCGTACTTCATCTGCTGTATGGGCCTCACACAGAATTCTGTAAAGGACTCACACCGATGCACCTCTTGCCGTGACACTCGAGCAAACAGCAATGAAGAGGTTTTTAAGATGAGCACATTTGTCATTTTGATTATCAAGTGGCCGTCTTTCACAAACGTTTGTTGAACGAGGCCCTTGACATTTAACAGAAGGGTTGCGGGAGGAAAAAAAAGCCTGTAAATTCTGCCCTTGATGAGAACATGTGGGGATTCAGGGAGCTCCCGGTGATATTTCACCCGCTGCTCAATGACTGTGGCACTTTCCACTGATTGATTCGAGCCGACAGAGCGGCAGCATCACAACAGGTTGACTGATCTATGTCATGTTTCAAAAGAAGGTGATGTCTTCATAAAGGTGTCGTTTCTTTCTGTGATTACAATCTGTGATATATCGCACAAAAGATCTCCTCAACCCGTAGATCAGACGCAGGATTAGTGTTTCGCATTAAATGTTAATTATTCAGAACAATCATTGGAGGAATCATAGATCACTTCCTGTTGTAAAGGTGCCATCTGGACGGAATGTGAAATATCGTATCTCAGGAAGCAGAAGCTTCAAGCTGGAATTCATTACGACCGTTTTTATAAGATACAATTTGCAAAGGCTCATCAAAGTTAACGCGAGTCACACAACATGAGAATAATTTGGAGGTTTTAAAGTGTTAAGTGAAGCATCAGGCAGTTCTGTGGCTGTCAATCAAATTATGTTTGTTTAGCTCATTTTCACATCCTCACATCTTCGCCCTCAACCCTCGAAAAGAGTTTGTAGAAACTAAACAAAAGCTTTTGTCAGGGGAAGAAAAATAAATATTCCCTACAGTAAATGGAGAGCTGTCTGAAGTATTTATACAAAAGAAATGTCCAACAAAGATGAAGGGAGCAATAATGACGGTATTGCTAGTAATAGTAATATATGATATATCATTGTAATCAAAATCCAAGATCAGCAGCCAGCACGATCTATGATCCACGATGTGGCCGCAGCTGCAATCCTGGATCTGCAACGACCAAGCACAAGGACTCAGGGACACAGTCCCCTCCCCCCCACTGGTCTTTATAACCAGTAAAGGAAGTGGAGGGAAGACAATTCTAATATTATTGATGTTTAGAAGGTTTCTAATAACATATTAAGTGTGCTTTAAGCTATAAACTGATGTTCAGTTCCCTGCACAGTTCCCGCGATCTCTACAGCTTATATATATTATGTATATATATCTTTTATTATCTTGTTTGTGCAACTAATTTATCTTGTGCAAATCAATCATTATCTTGCACACACAAGAAAAGAAAATTCCCTGGTGGGACATTATAGGGGCTCCTTAATTTTCAGTTTGGAGTTGACAGTTATTTCTTATTTTCTGTCCAGTTCCTGACATGTGTCACAGACCTGTGCTCACACACACAGTGTAGAAGCTTCAGGATTCACCTGCAGCATCTTCCCTCACTCTTTGTGCTTGCTTAATCAACTCTCCTCAGCTGCCAGGGGTCCGGAGGGCAGGACAGTAATGTGAATACTAAACTCAGCTGCAGCGTGACATGATTCTTCTTGAAAAGCCGGAGCTAAGGGGGGAACACCGAGGGGTCAGACGCCCTCTGATGGACACACAAGCTGAGTCAGGCTGCACAACACTGCCTCTGCTCCTGTAGGAGGATTGCTGCACCAGCAAACTGACTACACCTGTGTACTGTTGAAGAAGATACGTTGTGTAACACGAACACACAGCGTTCGCTCACAACAGATTTCCAGCAACTTCAGGGTTGCTACTGGAAAGTGAAGAGCAGGTTAAACTTACAGTCGCTATCTTTTAGTGAGACGCACTTATCAAGATATTTAGAAAGCAGCATGGAAAAATAAATGTTGCATGCTCTGCTGTGACCCTAACCGACTGCACTCAGCAGGATCCACTGCTCCACCTGCTTCTTCAACAGGATCTGTGTCATTAACCAGAACAACAAACACGTAACCCACACTTCTGCCAACAACATACGTCCTCCCACACCCGACTTCACTCATCCACTCCACCACCACTTCTCCGTAAAGTCACCAGGACGCAGGTACATGAAAATACATGCAAATAGTAGACCTGCAGCCGTAGCAGCACTTAATGAGACATTCAACCGATAACCAAGCTTCTTATTACAATGAGGTGCACTGTCTGCTGGGACGTGGTTTCACAGGATGTGGTCTCTCTGGGTTATTACACTGAATCTGAGATTTCCTCCTCTAGGACAATAACTAGCCAAACTAAACTAAAAACAACACGTGACAACAAATGTGAGCAAATGAAACACATAGCACACACTCAGATATTCAGACAGTGTAACAGCAATCAAGACAACTAAAACCTACATTGAATGTGTTTTAGGAAGTCAGTACCTGCACCTGGGTGGGTAGAGTTTTTATGACTTTACATCTGTAGAATTAAGAAAATAAAGTGTTGTAGAGCTTGTTGAGAAATTAAAATATCTTAATATCTATTGTAAACTTGGTGTGTGCTCAAAGTACGTCAAATACAATGTACAGCAAATATAACTGTAGTCTTTTTTCATCACGTTTAACTTGTTGTGGTGTTTGAGGCTATTAAAATGTAAAAACTGTTTAACACTATATGTTGCTTCATGTAACTTATAGTGTAACACAGGTCATCGTCACTTTGCGAGTACATGTTGTCTAGTTTTGTGTATGTGTGTGCGTGTGTGCGTGTGTGTAACTGAGTTCCTACAGACAGTGAACATTTACGGTGTTTTACTGCCACCTGCTGTCCGGAGGCAGTAGTACATACGGAGAGGATCAAAGGACCATAAATACGTGTTGCTGCCTTTGTACGACACACCAAACTATTCTTTTCCATTCAACACACAAACACGTGTTAAGGTCAGTGACAGTGAATCAGATAAAAGACAACTGGAAGAAAAGTATTTCATCTCAAATAATTGATTCTATTAATTCGAGTAATAGACTTAATTTGTTTGATTGCACGTTGCTTTAAAATACCACAAAGGTACGTCAGGACTCCTGCATCCGGTCGATTCTTATATCATTCAGTGATTTCGCTGTTCAATCATCATTCGTTTCCTCTTCCTTGGTGGCCTGTGGAATTTTAAAATTAATAACGATTTCCTATCTTCAGGGTGGGATGCTCAGATTTAAAATCAAACAGATACCAATACATTCAAATTCCTCTTATTCCTTTCTACACATCAACCCACATGGAAACCAGTTGAGCTCTTAAGTAAAAAATGAACTTCACTGTTGATGATTCCATTTAATTAATTTTAATCCTCCCACGTATTGTGTCCTGACGTGGCAGGAGGTGTTGGTTCTAACAGGATATTCTGGTTGTCCAGACTCCACCTGTCCTGTCGCCTCATGGGAGGAGCAGCACGATAACACACTCGCACTTCCTTATTCAAGTTTACTCAGGGTGGGAATCACGTACAGAAGAATCCGGGACAGCTGCAGGTATGGAGGCAATTTCTAAATAGCACAGCACTAAATCCAAGAAAACACACAAATCAAAACGTGATTAACTCTTCAGCAGGTTATACATCTGGTTGGTAAATGGGTGAGAGGGTAAATGCCTCAGTGCACCTTTAGATGGAGCAGAGAGGAAATGGATGGATGAGTAAACTAGTTTCAATATTAACAACCTGGAATTATTATTTGCAAAGAAAAGCGCTCAAATGAAGAAAGATAAATTTGTTATTATAAGGAGCCTGTGTCTTTAAATTTATATAAAGAGTGAAGTTCAGATGCGGAAGTTATCTCGCTAGAAGATTTCTGGTTGCGGCACCTGCCGTCAAAATAAAAGCATTTTGTTATTCATTCAGTGAAAAGAAAAGTCGTGTGTTGTAAGACAAAGTGTAAATATGTGGCTCTGTGAGGTGTAACATTTGAATCCCACATTTATAGCAATTTATTCCACATGCTCCTTCATCATGAGGCTTGTTGTTTTGCTTTTGCTAAATTATTTGTATATTAAAATGGAGTGGTACTTGTACAATAATAAAGTCGTACTAGTACCAGAATGAAGTTGTACTTGTAGAATAATATAGTGAACGTCTGTGAGCATGGATTCCCCTAGCTGCTTATTTCCTACGAACACGGTGTCTTAATCACTATTCTTGCTTAATCACGACTTTATTGTATAATAACCATTTACTTATGCTAATATTCATACACAAACAGCCTGTGGACACTGCACTGATTTCATCGTATTTTTTCTTTCTTGTTTTTTATTTGATACCCTGATGTGCTCTATATAAGGGCCTTAGCATTAAATAAGTAGGCGAGGGAGGGCTTTTATTCTGAAGTAGATCCGCCCGGAAGTACTCGTTGTTGTTGTCCCAGGCGGAAGTCATGTCCGTGAAGTTCCCAGTTCCCAGTTAGCAGATAGCAGTTAGCACTTAGCTTCAGGAGCTAAATGTAAATGCTCCGCTACTCTAACTCCGACCGGGCCTTCCCGCTCCGTGTCGCCCTGGACAGGTCGCACATGAAGCGGTTCAGCATCTTGAAGATGGCGCTGTGGGGCTCCGGGGAGTCGGAGCCCGGCGGCCGGGAGGAGACCTACCTGTACCGGGCGCTGCGGATCGCCGCGGTGGTGGCTCTGTACTGGTTCATCTCTATCACCATGGTGTTCCTCAACAACTACCTGCTGGACGACAAGGAGCTGGACGCCCCGCTGTTCGTCACCTTCTTCCAGTGCCTGGTGTCCGTGGTGCTGTGCGGCTTCATGCAGCTGCTGGCCCGGCTGTGCCCGTGGCTCATCGACTTCCCCCCGGTGCGGTTCGACCTGAAGACGGCCCGCGAGGTGCTGCCTCTGTCCGTGGTCTTCATCAGCATGATCACCTTCAACAACCTGTGCCTGAAGCACGTCGGCGTGGCCTTCTACACGGTGGGTCGGTCCCTGACCACCGTGTTCAACGTGCTGCTGTCCTACGTGATCCTGAAGCAGACCACGTCCCTGCAGGCCGTCGGGTGCTGTGGCGTCATCCTGGGTACGTCCCGTCGCTAGTTCATAACTCTGTGATGTCCCTGAAGGTAGATGTGAGGGTCTGATGTGTCCTCAACTGGGTGAGGATCTGATGTGTCCTCATCTGGGATATATCCTCAACTGGGCGAGGATCTGTATGTCCTCTACTGGGTGAGGATCTGAGGATCTGTATGTCCTCAACTGGGTGAGGATCTGTCTGATATGTCCTCAACTGGTTGAGGATCTGATATGTCCTCTACTGGGTGAGGATCTGAGGATCTGTATGTCCTCAACTGGCTGAGGATCTATCTGATATGTCCTCAACTGGCTGAGGATCTGATGTGTCTTCAACTGGGTGAGAATCTGATATGTCCTCTACTGGGTGAGGATCTGTCTGATATGTCCTCAACTGGCTGAGGATCTGATGTGTCTTCAACTGGGTGAGAATCTGATATGTCCTCAACTGGCTGAGGATCTGATATGTCCTCTACTGGGTGAGGATCTGTCTGATATGTCCTCTACTGGGTGAGGATCTGTCTGATATGTCCTCTACTGGGTGAGGATCTGTCTGATATGTCCTCAACTGGGCGAGGAACTGAGGATCTGTATTTCCTCAACTGGGTGAGGATCTGTATTTCCTCAACTGGGTGAGGATCTGAGGATCTGATATGTCCTCAACTGGGTACGTCCCGTCGGTTGTTCATAACTCTGTGATCTCCCTGAAGCTAATGTGAGTGTCTGATCTGTCCTCAACTGGGATATGTCTTCAACTAGCTGAGGATCTGATATGTCCTCAACTGGGTCAGGGACAGAACCTGAAACCTGCCACTGTAACCGATCGTCAGTCAGATTCACCTCAGGGTTCATCGCAACAGAACAGGGATGTGGTTTTTTATAAAACTGTGATGTTCCTGAAGGTGATGTGAGGATCTGATATGTCCTCATCTGGGATATGTCCTCAACCGGGTGAGGATCTGATATGTCCTCATATGGGTCAGGAACCTGAAACCTGCCACTGTTACTGATCTTCAGTTACCTCAGGCGTCATCACAACAGAACAGGGCTGTGGTTTTATTAGAGTAAAGTCCTAGTTTAATTTTACTAGGATAAAGTAGTGGTTTAACCAAAATAAAGTTGTGGTTTTACTAGAATAAAGTTGTACTAAACCAGAATAAAGTCATACACATACATTTAAGTTTCTAACTCTTTAAACAGCAAATAAAAAATAGTCCTATCAGTCAAACAATTAGTATTGTTCAAGTTAAATTTGATGTTGTGTTGAGTCAATGTTGATTAATTTTATGTCAACACAACATAAACTGCGTCCGATACGTTGCCATCTCAGAAAGTATATGTTTGTAAATATGACACAGGATGAGTGCTGATCTGTTAACCTACACTTTAAATCTCCTGTCCAGCAGATCCAGAAAATGTTTGCATTTTCAGGATGTGACACAAACTTAAGCTTCAGGAAAAGTAAACTTCCTATTGCCTGAGATGACTTATTCAATTATTATAGTTTTTTACAAAGGGGAAACAAAGAATTGTTGCAGTTCTAGTTTGATCAATAATTCAATTTGTGCCCGAAAAATGTCCATTTATCCAATTAAAAGTTTATAATTTGTATGGCTCCAGTTGTGTAAAAGCTTTATTGTGTACTGATGTCTCTGATATCCTGTGTGTGTCTTCTCAGGTGGATTCTGGCTCGGTGTGGACCAGGAAGGTGTAGCAGGGTCCCTCTCCTGGTCGGGGATCGTCTTCGGGGTCATTGCCAGCGCTTGTGTCAGCCTCAACGCCATCTACACCAAGAAGGTGATGCCCTGCGTGGACGGAAACATCTGGAAACTGTCCTACTACAACAACATCAACGCCTGCGTCCTCTTCCTGCCGCTCATGCTCGTCTTCGGAGACTTAGGTCGTCTCTACAACTACACCCGGATCTTTGACCCCGGCTTCTGGGGCATGATGATCTTCGGAGGAGTGTTCGGTTTCGCCATCGGCTACGTCACGGGTCTCCAGATCAAGTTCACCAGTCCGCTCACACACAACGTGTCGGGGACGGCCAAAGCCTGCGCGCAGACTGTCATCGCAGTGGTGTATTACTCCTCCAGTAAGAGCCTGCTGTGGTGGACCAGTAACATGATGGTTCTCGGCGGCTCGTCGGCCTACACGGTCGTGAAAAGTCGAGAAATGAAGGGCACCCCCCATAAAGAGCCTGAGGACTCAGCTAAAGAGAAACTGCTTCCAGAGGAGGAAGACGGCGTTGGAGTTTGACCACCGGCTGAGAAGAGTGGTGTAATAATGTGATATGATGACTAGGGTTGCAAAATTCCGGGAATATTCAAAGTTGGAAACTTTCCATGGGAATATACGGGAATATACGGGAATTAACGGGAATTAACGGGAATTAACGGGAATAAACTGGAAATGTTGTGGGTAATTTATACTAACTGTATTTACCTTGTCATATACAGACATAAATATAAACATTTTGTTTTTTCATAGGCTGATTTGAGCCCTGAGGAAACTTTGGGCACGTGACTATATGCTTCTGCATCGTTGTGTCATTCTTAACATAGGTCTTTGCACAGTATTTGCAAATGTACACAGCCTTTCCTTCTACATTGGATGGGGTTAAATGTCTCCACACATGAGATAGTGCACGTGGCATTGTTCTGTAGAATAAAATGAGAAAAAAGTTTGTAAAAAAACACTAATGCAATGCCAGAGATATAAACAGTTAGCCAAACAATTGGAATCGTCTGTAAACATATTTTACAATTGATGGATAAGTGAATGGAAATAGGCTAGATGAACAGATGAACAATCCTCAATCAGCATGCTAATATATTTTCCCCAGTAATATCATTGAAACTTACCTGACTAGTCCTGCACACTACAGCAGGCCTCAATAGCCCTGCTGTAGTGTGAAGGATGCTGGGAGTTATCTGTGCATGTGATGGAAGAATGCACAGTGGAGGGTTGAAACTCAACGTTCAGCGTGTGCTGCATTCCATACATCTTTAAAATAGAGTTTTGAATGATGTTTTTATTGCTCACAGTTTAATTTCCGTATATTATTTTTTTTTCAAAATTCCCGAGCTTAACTTCCCGTGGAAAGTTTCCGGAAATTTACCGGAAACTTTCCGCCCCTTTGCAACCTTTAATGATGACACAGTAATAATGTGATATGATGTGATACTTTTCCTTCGTGGAATCAGAGTGGGTTTTGTGGGTCTTCTTTTTTTTTGTATACACCTTAACTCAAGGTGTAAAGGAATTTGTACATATTAAATTAAAGCTTCATATTCATTTGAGGCCTCTTTTAAATATTTTTTTAATAGAGAAAAATACAAATGTTTCTTTATGGGTGTAAGCTACCAGTGAAGAAAAGTATATGAAGTTTTTTTTATTCGGGGTGGGAAAATATTAAGACGGTATGTTAAAATCGCTATTTAATTCAGATTGTTATATTTTTAATAGAAGGGATGTTGAACATTCAAATTGCAGTTAATTATGAAGAAAGAATGTAACAATCATGTGAACGATTTGACCGCTGTTCTATACATTTATTAGATATCGCAATTATGAATAAAACCAATGTTTAATTGCTTGTTTTTTACAAAGGTTTGCAAAGTTTGTGTAGCTGCTGCAGATCTTAGTAGCTGTCCTTATTCTACTGGGGCCTCATTTAAGGAGGATCTCAGTGGGAGTTCTTACTGTGCATGTACGTTGTTTGGTTATTATCAATGAGTCTCCTAATGGAATATTCCTCCGGGCAAGATGGAGGGTTGAACATAGCTCAGGGCACCAGGGGTAATTACAAGAGCTGAGAACCACTGCTCTCTGATGTCAGGAGCTCGTTTCAACGGCGAGTTTGGCCTCATGACATAAATTAAAGTTTTGTAACTGTTAGAATTAGGACACATGATCTCCCAGGCGTCCATCTTTCTCATGATCAGTGTCGAGTCTAAGACTTTGATTCAAAGGTTTCAGGAATCAAAAAGAACCCACTCGTGTTTCTTTTTATGTGGTTGTGGTAAAGTCCCTTAGTTAATTATTATCAGCACATTTTCAGTGTCCACAGTTTTATTTTGTGTGCAGGAACATTTTTTATTATATATTATGTTGTAAAATTATATTTTACATGGTTAAATATCCTGAGCAGCCATCTCATCAAACTGAGACTGAACCAAAAGAGCAAAGCAATGAATTGAAAGACACTTATCATCACACCCGTTGTTTTTATACATTCAAATAAGAAATTTAATCCATTCTAAGTGTGAAAGTAAACACCTGAACACATTAGTGGGAAAAGAACATCCTCAAACTACAGAAACCATCTATGAGAAAATTTTTTTTTATTATTTTGATGGATTTAGGACCTTTATACTGCCGTCAGCCACCAGGGGACGATCAAGAGGCGTTGGCTTCACTTTTACGGAGCAGTCATGTCCATAGATATCATATATAAACACTAGATGTCACGGCCGCGTTGCCGGCCAACAGAGTCGAACGTCACCACATGGCGGCCATCTTGCTGCAGGCGGCTCGCTCACCCATAACATTGTGTTGTAGTGGTGCGTACTTTTTAAATAACCATAACTTGCTCAATTTCCAACCGATTTTTAAACTGTTTGGTTTGTTATAACCGTCAGAGATGTAGCTATGATACTGCCTATTTATGAATAATTATGTTATTTTTCTAAACAACTTAATAATTTATGCAGTGTCATAACTACATCTCTGACGTTTATAACAAACCAAACAGTTTAAAAATCGGTTGAAAATTGAGCAAGTTATGGTTATTTAAAAAGTATGCACCACTTCAACACAATGTTATGGGTGAGCGAGCCGCCTGCAGCAAGATGGCCGCCATACGGTGACGTTCGACTCCATTGGCCGAGACATCTAGCCTTATATATGTCTATGGTCATGTCGACCATCATCATATAGAGTCAATGGTGTTTCCCTGTTCCTCCTGAACTTGGTCCTACATGTTTTTAGAACCATAGATATATATATATAGATGTTTATATCTATGTTTAGAACACTGTGTGGTTTCCACTGATGTGATTCTATGGGAGATCTACGTCCTCCCTCATCTATCATCCAACAGCAGGGTGCAGCATATCTCAACTGACAATGGGGCAAAGTTCATTTTCACATAAGTCGTCGAACAGGTTGTCAGCGGATCACAGGGCTGACAGACAGACAAAAGCAAATGCTCACACCCATGGGCAATTTGTGTCAAAGTTACCTGAGCTGCATTTTTGTGAACAATCGTAAAACAAGAACAGAGCCAAAGTCCCAAAGTCTCAATCCTGTCTTGCAAGAACCAAATAAAAGATAAAAGTCTTTCTAAAGAGCAGGTGAAGTCACATCTCTCCGTCCGTCTGCAACCTGCTGTAATGCAGAAGATGAGAACTGGTATCACAACACGGAATCTCCCAGGTAACCTAATGACTTAGGTAATGGAAAAGCAGCCCTGGTCCTGAAATGGGCTGTGACGCTGCTGTCGGCCTCATTGCTCCTGGCAGATCTACGGAGACTGACATCACAAACATTGTGATGGGGTCATTACAGGCAACATCTGGTATTTGTCTACAAAGAAGCTGCGAAGCCGTCATGTCGGGCGTCTGACAGCTGGTGTGTGATGACACATCAGTAAACTCGTTTGTCTTCGTGCATGTTCATGTTTATATTTCTAATGACTTTGAATGTTTGGAACAAGACGAAGCTTCTGCAGCTTCCAAGAAAAAAACCTGTTTCCTTGAATCCTCTCCCTGAACTGACAGATTCATATTTTTCCTCTGGACTTTCTTCATCACTGCTTTTCTCATTAGCTTGTTTTCATTTCCCCTCAAATGCTCTTTCCACTCACTTTGCCAGAGAGTGTTTCCCCCCCCTGTTAGTCACAGTGTGCTCTGATCAGTCTGAGCTCATAACGGGAGCAGAGAGAGTGGAACCACTTGCAGATGGAACGCTGACTGGGAGCCGAACAATCTCAAAGCAAATGAAAACATCCCGGGAGGAATGGGTTAAGGATTTCTGTCCATTCTGATGAGATGGAAGAATTCATCATCCTCAGCTATGCAGTGTTCTGAGAGGATGATCTGACTCGGAGCTGGAGCTACTCTCTCTCTCTGAACCTTGTTGGACGTGTGCTGCAGCTGAGATGTTCTCGTTCCTCACCAGGAAGATGAACGTGGCTCCTGAGCTCTTCTGCCTCCTCTTAAACATCTGTTTGTGTGTCACAGCTTGGCCACGTGGTGAGTGAGAAGCACTTATCACAGCTTTGACTGAATGTTGTTCTTACTTTACACAACTTCTCTCTTTATATAGAGAGGTGGTGGACTAGGGGCAGAAACTTGGACTATGGGCAGAAAAGGTCTCTGGTTCGTCTCTGGTTCGACTCCACGGAGAAACAACCAAAAGACGAACCTGGATTGAGCTGTCCAAAAATCCAAGAGGATTCTCTTTACCCTGTCTAGTGCCCCTGAGCAAGGCACCTTACTCCCCCAACATCTGCTCCCCGGGCGCCGTACATGGCTGCCCACTGCTCTGTGTGTCAAGCACCAGATGGGTTAAAAGCAGAGGTTACATTTCCCTCCTTGCATGAGTGTGCTTGTGCATGTCTGTGCATGAATTTGGGACAAATAAATGTATCTTAATATGAATTGCCTTCTTATTTTGTTAGAATTCTTCTAACTTTTACAGAACAGTCCTGTTTCCTGACGTGCTGACTAACTGTGGAGGTATTTCATGATGATGAGTCATTTCCTCTCAGTTCGTGCTGCAGACTGAAATCAGGATAACACGTGTCTTCTCCTGCTTCAACCTTCGTTCAAGTCTTTATTGTTAATAAATGTAGATATCATTTGTATTAGCCAGGGTTCAATATCTGGGAGGATTTGTTATTTACACTTAACACAGAAATCCATAGATATTGATGGGTTGAATTAAACATGGGACGATGACAATTAGCTGTGGCCTCATCTGAACCAGGGGCGTAGCAACAGCAGAGCAGGGACTTGCCCGGGGGCCCAGAGCTGGTGACCAAGAGGTCAGATGTTTCCTGTTAAGTTTGACCCAATGGTCTCTGGTCTGGTTCCCACAGCTCCCACAGGGGAAACCTGTCCGAGTGCCGGGTGGAGCGTCATGTGTCGTCCGTGTTGTGAGTACCACCTGATCCAGTGCCGGTGTCCCTCCACAGGGTCGAGGGTGGGCTACACCGTCCCCTGCTGCCGCAACGCTCTGGACCAGTGTGACCCCTGTATCATCCACCCAGGTACTCTCTCTCTCCAGCTCCTACAAAAGTGTTGTTGCTCGATGACCTGAAATCGTTACCGTCGTCCTCTTTGTGCCCTTTGACCCCGGGAGGCTGCAGTCTGTTCGAGAACTGCAAGACCTGCCACAACGGGACGTGGAGGGCCAACGACGATTTCTTCGTCGACGGGAAGTTTTGCACCGAGTGTCGCCAAGGCTGGAGCGGAGGGGACTGTAAAAGTGAGTTTCTGCAAGCTCCTGTCTTTCTATAGTGTAGGTCTTAATCGTTGATAAGAGAATGCATTGATCACATGGGACAAACACTGCAAAAATACACACATGCTGTGATTGCATTTGCCAGTTTGGTGTCAATGTGGTTAGAAAACATATGAATATGAAATGTTAAAATGTATTCATATATTTGACCATCCTTATACATATTTGCAAAATTGACAAAAAAGTCTATTAATCATTTTAAGTATATGGGCCATTCTACCGAATTGGTGCAAAGTATGGTCCCCCAACAAGAAAAGCTATTTACAAAACAATTAAGTATTCATGACAGATTTTTACTAAGAATGTGTTAAGGTCTATTTAAACCCAAGACATTAAATGAGATAGGGATAAGCTAAATATATACAAAATCATCATTTATAGGGTACTTTCTATTGGGAAGTAGCTGTCCCCAACCCTGACATCTAAATTTCAATTTCTGAAAATAACACTTTATCAATTTTTTAGATTTATTTCAGTGATCTTATTTCAAAGATCTTTATGGTTTAGTTCAAACAGAACTTGGAAGATTTAGATTTATTGTGGGTTTAATTTTTAAATTAAAAAACTATAGTAAAAAAATCATGTCCCCAGTTTTCATGTCACTACCGAAACGCAACAGTTTTAGTCCATTGGCTGAGCCTGGTTTTTAGCCACACCCCTGCATTTTTGAGCAGGCAGTGACACTGCATCCCTGTCCCTCCTGGCTGAATGGTAAGTAGCTAAAACCCATACTTTTGATGTAAATGTGTTCCAAAGTCTGAAAATCAGCGTGTAACCTTAAGAATTGTCACTACCGAAACACATATTATCTTCAATTAAGTAAACTTTTTGGGGTTTTATGCAAAGTATTGTGTTTTTATGTGTGTACACCTCTTCAAAGATGTGTATACTAGCCATGTGCTTGCTAGCATTCTTTAGTTATGCTCAAAATTAGCTATAATTGTCACTACCGAAACAGTCACTACCGAAACATACCGTCACTACCGAAACATAAAGTTCCAACTTCAGGCCTAGTTTAACTGCACATTATTCAACAGTCTGAAGCCGATCTCACTGCTGCAATTTGCAAACTCACAAGATGCTAGTTCTGTACAAATACTTTAATGCTGCAAACTGCTCACAGGACCATTTTTACATATCCATTATTCAATTTTTCCAATTCTATGATCAAAAGGACAAGATCTGGTCCACAGTGGACAAGGTCGTCACCTTAATCCCTCCACCAGAAAACGTCACACAGAGGCATATCCAGATCACCCCAAGAGTGTTCACCACAGTATGTGAAAAGTTAAAATTTGTGAATGGATTTGTGATGTCTGACACTAAACCCCCTTAAACATACAGTACGACATAATATCAGTTATTTGTCAATGTTTTCTTCTATTTTACTGAACCCACTTGGGTAATGTTTGTACTTTAAATGGTTCTGGACGAACAATTGTTATGTCCTCAAATATAAAATTATTCTATTGACCACAAAACATTTGTGTTTTTAATATTCCCAACCTATAGCATGTTATGAGTTAAGATTAAGCAATAAGGTTGAGGAAATATGATACAACCTTGCAAACAAAATACTGTGGTCACTCCAAAAAGAGTGCAGTCACTACCGAAACAGTGGATGTTTTGTAAAAAATAAAGTATATTGAGTTATCAACTAAAATGTTATGATACTGATTGG
Source organism: Limanda limanda (assembly GCF_963576545.1). Classification (NCBI taxonomy): domain Eukaryota; kingdom Metazoa; phylum Chordata; class Actinopteri; order Pleuronectiformes; family Pleuronectidae; genus Limanda; species Limanda limanda. The sequence goes on along the minus strand of NC_083638.1, from coordinate 7,183,876 downwards.
TTTAATGTATGTTCAATTTCATCAATCATCAACTCTGGAATCAATATGATCAGTATTATGCATTTTACAAAGAAATATTGCATTTAGATTTTGATGAATTGTATAAATTGAACTTTGAAATTTGGTGAAAATTTCATTGTTGTTTCAATTGTGAAAACCTTCAAGAAATATTTTTAAAAATACTCTTCAGAGAAAGGAAAGAAACACAATTTTAACAGGTTAATAATAATACTTTTTTACTATAGTTTATTACTATGTTTCGGTAGAGACAATTTTTGGGAGAGGAAAAACATTCCAACACAGTCTGTAAATACAACATAAAAATGTACGGTTCTTTTACTAGATATGTGTACTTTAGATATGGTGCAATATATATACGGAAAAAGTTTTGGGAATAAAACATACAAAATGTTCCAACCTGACTTTGCACCAATTCGGTAGAATGGCCCATATATAAGTCTAAAAACACAATCCTTCACTTAAGATTCCATTTCTTTTAATCTCTATCATGATATATACAAATAAACACGTTATTTTGGGGGATGTAATCTTCATCAATTCTGTGGCGTCACCCTTTCTAAACTTCAACTACACATTTGTAATACACCACATGCTCACTTGGGGGCGACAGCGTCCTTTTTTTAGTGGTGTCTCGTTTTTTCTTTTAATAAACATAATCATCAGCATAATGTTGCTGAAGCTGCCGCAGTTAAGTGATTTGAATAAAGTGTGGGCTGGTGAAGCTCATGGTTTATTAATAGATTCATACAAACAGGTGAAACACGTTGCCACTCCTGCTTTTCACTGTGAGACTTTGCTCTGGTGGAAAAAGACTTCATGGAAGAGAGGGTATGGAGTATTTCCACACGAGAGGAGCCATTGTGCTTCTTGTGTTGTCCTGAGCAACCTGTGTGGTTTCTCACAGTCAATCTGATAAAGTTGTTTTAATTAAATTGGCTGATTTATTGACTGATGATTTGCTATAGAAGGAAACCTTTGTCTACTCTTTTAAAATTCCAAATAAAATCTGAAACCCTAATTAGTGACAGAGTGATATATAGATTTTGCTTAATTACTTAATTGTCAATAATCATGGTTTGTGGTTTTGGTGGTTCTTTCCCTTCATGTCACCACCTGCCACATTGAAAACACATTTTCACTGTGTGAATATGAATTTACTGCACGGAGGTGACCATGTTTCTGTTGCAGCATGTGGAGGCGTCCTCCAGCGAGCCCAGGGTCTCGTGGTCCTGGAGAGTTACCCGACAAACGCCCGGTGTGAGTGGAGGGTGCAAGTGCAGAGGGGCAGAAGCATCGAGCTCAGGTGAACGCCACTTCTCCACAGCACAGAGAGCGAGAGGGAGAGAGAGAGAGAGAGAGAGAGAGACACCAGTTTCCCAAACTATTCAGACAATATGTAGTTAATCTGAAAAGCCCAGCGTGTTTTTGAGAGGCCTTGCTGAGTCGCTGGTGGCACCAGAGTGAGTCAAGCAGTCAGAAGATGTAAGATGTCTGTGTTCGGCCTCCTGGGTTCCTCCGGGTTACGTTTGGTTCTAGTCGGCGAGGAAATATTTACCATAAACACCGCGAATAAGCAAGTTGCACATGAGCAGCATCATCGGATCTCACTTTAAACCGTGTTGAGATTAGTGAGAGGAGTAAATACCTGTAACAGGAAGTGACACGGGATCTAAAGAGTGTTAGTGCAGCACTGGGACCAACAGCCCACGTAGAGTGTGGTGCATGCTGGGAAGGGCTGAGTCCCTGCACATGATAAGTGATGATTAGTAAGTTGTCTGACTGTAAACTTGGTATCAGCCAATGAGGTTCTGATTCAGCCACAATGCGTTTGTTTGTTTGTTTGTTTGTGTGTTTCTAGGCAAGATACAACAAAAACAACACAAAGATTATAACCTCACTATAACACAACTCTGTGTGTTTGTGTTGCAGGTTTTCTCAGCTCAGTTTGGAGTCCGACCACACGTGTCGTTACGACTACGTGGAGGTGCGTGATGGCGACGACCTGAGCTCCCCTGTGATTGGCCGGTTCTGTGGGGATCGGCTGCCTCCACCTATAAAAAGCTCCGGGAACCTCCTGCACATCCTGTTCACCTCAGATGGCTACAACAACTTCGATGGATTCGTTCTCACTTTTCAGGAGAGTTCAGGCAGGTATAATTGTTATTAGTAAAGTGATTAGTATATACTGTATACATAAATATATATACATTTTTATATATCGACACAGCATGGAAAAAATTACACAATCGCTGAACAGTTTAATCAAATGCTTCCATTCAAAGGTTTATGATTAGAGCAAGTGTCTGTATCATATTCCATTATAAATCAAGTCAGATTCATTTATGCAGCATGTTAAAAATAAGAGGAGTTGATCCAAATTATGGATAAAAAAGTAATAACAGTCTGAAAGAAAGATGTGAAAAAGAAACAAAAGTAAATTAGATTCAAACATTAATAAAAGAGGGACAATAACAGAATCATGAGACGAAATCCGGCTGAAATAAAAGCAAAATTATAAAATACATATTTTTTTGTATGGTATTCCTTCTTATTTTGTCCACACAGTCTTGGCAGAGTCGTCTTCTTCAGCGTATGAAGCCGGTTTCCTCTGTGGAGTCCACATACACAGAATAATACCGTCTGATTTATTCTTTTTCATGGTACTGAAGGTGTCTACTTCAGATATCATGAATACATGATGATTCTCCGCTGCCCGTCCATGCATAGTGCAGCACCTCTCTCCTATGAAATGCAGCACATTTGCTTGTGGACTTTTTTCTTTGTGTGTGTGTGTGTGTGTGTGTGTGTGTGTGTGTGCGTTTGTGTGTGTGTGTGTGTGTTCACCGATGGGAGACGGGCAGCCAGTGACACAGATTTATCACACTCACCTCTCTCTCTCCGTTTCTCTGAAGCAATTCATGCATCTAACTTGCATCCCATTTATTCTGTGTTTTCTCCTCATGGGCATCTCTCTCGGCCGCTCACCAAACCGTATCATATCCCCGTGTTACTGCACGAGAGGCATTTTTTCTGGGAGATTTCGGGAAAAATTTACATCAATAAGTCACAGAAGAGTTTTTCTTTTTAAGCATAGAACCTCCTCCCTTGGGAAAAGAAGGGGCCTTTGAAAAACGAGGAGATAAAAAAAGATCAAACCAAAAGGTGGTGGTTTTCAGAGGTGCTGCAGTAAAAGAGGTCAATTTCTCTATCAATGTTAAAATAACCTTTTTATATTTTCCCGGCGTAAACCTCTGGTCAAAAGTCTCAGTTTTCCAGCTGTTTCTGAAATTAAAGCCTTGGACAAAAAATGTATGTTAAGGTTTCAGGCCCTAAACAATTTATTTCGACAAGATCCATGAATTATTCTCCCTAAGAATTTGCAAACAAATTGAAAATTAAATCCTGGATCCGCCTCCTGATTCAGGCAGAGGGTTTGTAAAAGTTTGCAAAATAACTTTCAAACCTTCAATCCCCTCTAGTGCTGCAAATTAATCATTTATTTAAATCCCTTAAAACACATTTTCAATATTTACTTACAAAATGGTGTTATCCTTTTACCTTGGGCATCTTGAGCCGTTGTAAGATTTAAAAACTGAAGGACTTTTTCTCTGAAACTGATTGAAAAGCGACATTTTATTACTATTGAAACATTTCAATCCCAAAAAGGCCGAATACACAAACAATACAATTGTATTTATCACATTTTCAACAATTCAAACCCAATTTGTCAAATAACTGCAGAATGGAAGAGGTGTTTTGGGTTTTATCGTCTGTATTTTTCATATTTCCTCATATTGATCTTGTACTTTTACGTATTCATGACTTTTACTGATGGTTCTATTTTTTCAATCTATAGTTTTATTACACCTGTACATCAAATAGTTATCATCTATTTCCCCATAGTAGGGAAAATAGATGATTATCTTTACCTGGTCTCATTTTCAAACTTCATAATCTGTTTTTTACTGTATAAAATGTATTAGAATGAACCTGTTTATTGACATTAGGTTTGTTTTCTCCTCCACTTCAGCCCCTGGCGATCCAGGCTGTGCACCCCCAGAGGAACCAGTGGATGGATACTGGCTGCCAGTTTACAGCCTCCAGCACAAGCTTGAGTCTGTGAACTACCAGTGTCATCCACCCTTCACCCTGAGCGGCTCCCAGCAGAGGAGCTGTCGGCCCGGTGGCCTGTGGAGTGGCAGCACTCCCACGTGTGTGAGAGGTACTTTCTTCCACCAGGTTTCCTCTCGGCTTCATTTCTGATACTAAAAGCCACATGGTGCATTTGCTGGGAACCTCTTGATCTCTCCTTATTGCTCCCACAGGCCAGACGAGCAGAGTCCAGTGTGCCCCTCCACCCAAACTGCTCAACGGCTACTACAGGCCGGCTCAGGACACAGCGGGGGGTGCGGAGGCGGAGACAATGGAGTTCTTCTGCAAAAAATCCTTCGTTCTGAGTGGAAACCACCAGAGCACCTGTCTCTCTAATGGATCCTGGAGTGGCAGGCCACCCAAGTGTGTGAGAGGTTCGTTGTTTTCAAGAACACACGGGAGGTCGACAACTCACACGCGCTTGTACACTCACAATGTTTCCACTTCATCATGAAGTATATTCTGGTCGGCCGAGACGTTGATGTGGTTGTAGAAGTTTGATGATGAAGGAAAGGACCGCGGACCCAGTACTTACAAGTACAATAATGTTTATTACACAGAAGTTTCACAGGTCAGACGGATACCATGGTATACCCGGAGACATCACAAGCCAATAGTGAAAGTCTGTCTTCTCCCTGCAGGGCAAGAAGTTTTATAGGTGGGAGGTGGGACCCCAAACCTAGAGATAACATGACATCACACAACAGGGCCATCAGCCCAAATAAGGAGGTGTTTTGCACATGAAGATGAAAATGCAATGGTCATGGATCTTCCCTTTACCCCCATCCATTTGCTGGTCAGAGGTCATTCTCAAAGTCAAAGGTCTTTCCAAAGAGGGACAGACCTACTTGAATAAACATCGGGAGGATTCTCTGGAAATGTCTGAGAGTCACGCAAGTCAAGCATCATTAATATCGGCCTGTCATTATATTTAAACACAGGCTAAAATCATTTACTCTAGTGAATACACGACAATCACAAAGACGAACACCAATTGTGTAGTTCTAGTTTCTGATCACCTTTTATTCATGTTATTGAAACATAGGAAGTGATTTTTATATAACAACAGTCGCTCTTTTGATTTGCAGCCTGTCGAGAGCCCAAAGTGTCAGAACTTGTGCGACAAAGTGTTGTGACGCCGCGTCTCTTGTCAAGGTAACATTCATATCAATGTGCTGTGTGTATTTGTTGTTAAACATTGTTAAAGCAACACTATGTAACTTTGACTGAGCGACAGCGCCCCCTGCAGCCACACACACACACACACACACACAGACGTTCAGGGTGAGAAGTGGAAATGGAAGAGGCTCAATTCCCTCTGTTCCAAGTCATTGAACCAACTCATTCTGAAGCTATTTTACAGAAACCTGATTAACTTTATTATACAGCAACTGCCGATAAATCAACCGACGACTTAATTTGCATCAAGACAAACAAATCAAATCTCCTTCAAGTAGATCGGTGAGATTGATGATTGACTGGAAAGAGAAGTTTTAAAAAACTTTTTCCTTTATTGATCTTGCTGTTGATGCTTACGTCACAGTGATGACATCTTTCCTAAATGAAGAATGTAAAATACAAGTGAGGATCCACTGAGACCAGCTGCTGCTCTTTCCCACAGAGAGACTCCAAACCAGCGGCTCTCATCCAGGTCCCACATCCACCACCTGTCCTCCACTGGTTTCATCCCACTGACCCTGGACCGACTGTCTCCGGTGGACAGACATGACGTCTCTTCGGACGAGCTTCCTCGTGGCTTCCACTCAGTTCACACGAGCATCGAGTACCGGTGCGCCTCACCTCTGTACGACCACACGGGGAGCTCCCGACGCACGTGTCTGAAGAGCGGCCGGTGGAGCGGGCGCCACGTCTCCTGCTCGCCGGGTGAGAGCAGCCGCAGGTCACACTGAGAAGTGAAAGATGAGTCAATGTCAATGTATATTCTTCTATGAAATGAGTCACATGAAGCATTAAATAGATGAAAGTGTAAATAAAACATGTTTCGTCAAGGTAGCATCCCTGAGTGTGAAGGGCCTTTAAGTATTTATTACAAATGTCCTTGTTGCTCCAGCAGAATTATGTCTAAAGCAATGTTCTTCAAATATTACTTGTACTTTTTGACACTTCTGATTGTTGCTTTTTCCCCAGTTTGTGGCAAACTCGACACCTTCAGTCCTCAGAACCTCTCAGAGACTCAGTGGCCGTGGCACGCAGCCGTGTACGTCCGCTCGCCCCCTGACCGTTCGGCCCGGGGTCTCGGGTCCCAGGGAGCGAGCGGAGGACAGGAGGCCTCGGAGGAGTCCGGGTTCTGGCTCCTGGCCTGCAGCGGCGCCCTGCTCGCCCAGCGCAGCGTCCTGGTGGCAGCCCGGTGCGTGGTGGACAAGGACGAGCAGCGGCCGCTTCACCCGGCGCACGTGAAGGTCGTGGTCGGCGTGCAGCAGCAGCACCGGGCGTCCAGGGCTCAGTGGAAAAGCCTGCATCACCTCAGGGTACCACACGGTGGATAGCTCACATCTGAGGGAAATACTCTCACACGTTTGCATTTAACCCCTTGTAGACGAATGTCGCGAATTCACCTCAAACCCCATCCTGGTTTTTTTATCCCACTAATGCCTGATGGTGCAAATTCTACACATACCATGAAGGTATTGGAAGCACTCTGCAGCCATCTAGTGGTCGGAGTGAAAATTCACACTAGCCCCTTGGTACTGTGCAGCAAAGTTATTTTGAGGTATTAAGCTGTATTTGAAATACTGTGATGATGGAATAGCAATGATTGTACAGAAACATATGTTGTTATTCAATTTCAAGCAAAAGCAGCATCAATATAATAATATAATAATCTACACACCAGAGACTGGAAAATTTGTTAAATTACAGTTATGCCCCATTATGCCTAATGACGCTAATTTGTCTCATACCTTAATGTTATATCTATTGTTTATGCTATATTGAAATTAACAATCTCCACTTAATTAAGCATCTGTATGACAGCCAAAAACACAAATAATATTTTTTTTATATAATTGGAAATTAATTCAGGCAATAAGGGGATAATTACTGAAAATAACTGTTTCTTTGTAAAAGGTTTGTGTTGATTGTGGATTTTATTCCATTTAAACAACATTTATTTTACTTTTAAGCTCGAAGCCTCAACATTGTTTTCACCTAAAGTCTTCCACTGACACTGGTTCTATTTTTTAACATTTCACAAAGTTTCCCTTGAGCAAACAGCAGATGCAATGACGAATTAAGCAAGAAATCTTCATTAAATAAATATAATCCCCTGGACAGGGTTTTGTTTTTACACGGTGACAGGGAGAAATCCTCCCGGCATCAGCTTGTGCACTTAGAGCTTCATCGGGATACAACTGTGTTTGATTTGGGTTTTTAAAATAAGTGCACAGCTTGATGCGTATTATCTGATCTCAACACTTATTCCCAAACTGAAAAATTAGGGGAATCCGACTGTCTCACGTTTTCTACTTTTTAATTCCCTTTTCTCATTTTCCTCACCAGGTTTCAGATATTTTAATCCATCCGAACTTTGACCTCACACCAGACGCCAGCGTGGCCGTGCTGAAGCTGAGAGACAAGGCCCGGATCAGCGAGCGCGTGCTGCCGGTGTGTCTACCCACAATTCACGGCGGCGAGGGGACTGTGCGGCAGGCCTACACCTCCAGGTGGACCCCACCGAACAATCACAGACACCTGAGCCGCCACGCCCCCCCGAGCCAGACGCAGCTGGTTGAGCTGAGTGACGTGACTCAGTGTGAAGGAGGGTCCGCTCTCAGCGACAGCACACTGTGTGTCGTCAGGAGGCCGGCCGGTCCTCACAGCCCCTGTGCTGTCCCGGGCCTCACCACCCTGCCAGCTGTGTCCCCCCCCACAGGTGGAGTCTTGTCGGGTCAGGAGGAGACTCGGGGGGGCTCCAGCCGCTCGTCGGGCTGGCAGCTGCTGGCGTTGGAGGGTTTCAGCTGCGAGGAAAACGACCGACAGACTCACTCAGCTCAGACTGGAGTCGGCAGCTTTCGGGACTGGATAGAGAGAAACATGAATTGAATATGTTTCTAAGTGCAGCTGATTATGATCAACTTGAAATGAGTTCAATCTCAGAGTTGGTGCAGACAAGTTGTGTGTTTTCTCGTGTGAGTGTGTGCACGGTAAAGTTGTTTATATTGGTCACCTCCACTTCAAAAATAAGGTGCACATCCACCTTCTTATAAAATCTACACCTTCTGGGTATGTGGCTTATTTTTCACCACAAATTTTATCGATAATCCGTTTTCAGAAAATAAATCCCCCAATTTTTGACAGTTTGACTTTTTTTAAACTTTACTTGTCGTCCTGTTTTTTTTTTGCTGATTTCATTCACCGAGTCAGTGCCGAGCCACTGTCAAATCTAAAAAAGTGCGCAGGAGCTCAGAGTGTCCATCCTTTAATTCCACCTCTCCTCCGTCCTGCTGACGTGTCCTTGGCACGCGGAATCTCCGTCGGCTCCAGGCCTCTGACCTCTGACTAACCAGGAGATAACAATTTTCCAAGAGGGATGAGTCTCTATCTGCACATCGAGTCGTAACGGTCATACTGCAGAGGTGCAGACGTGCATTGATCCATTTTCTGCTGAATTGATTTAACTATTCCGTTTCAATGCAAATTTTTTATTTACACATTAAAATCATGCATATTAAGTCGTCAGTTTAAGATCACAAACAATCAGGGGCCATTCTCCCTTACTCTGGAGCTGTGCATGTGCTCACGTGCATGGGCGGCTCACCATGTACAGACTGCATGTTCATCTTAATATGTACAGAAGCTGTTTGTCTGCAGCGTGTTTGCATGCGAGGGAAACAAACACACTGAGAGGATTTGCTAAACTTAGCTCTTACTCCTGAGACGCAGACACCCGCTGGGCCGTCCGCGGCTTTGTGCAGGACACCTGTTAATCCCAGCCAATTAAACAATGAGTATAGTTCACTAGTCGCTCTCTCTCTCTCTCTGCGAGCCGGTGGAGAGAGGAGACAGAATAAAGCAGGAAGGGATTCTGTTGCTTTTCTTCTCGCACAAAGTAAAGTGAACACACAGAAGTCGAGGCTAGAAAAAATGCCTCATTGATTCAACTGCAGGTGAATCAGTGGCTCCGCTGCACATTTGAGAATCAAAGAAAGGTAATGCATGCACTGTGAACACAAAGGGATTTCAAACCGGTGTGAATTTTTGAACCGACGTTGGGCCTTAATGTCTCCTACCAGCAGGAGGTCTCCGTTTCACTGTCTGACGTCACGCTGCTAAAAACAGGGCGAAACTCGGCTAATCTGCTGCTCTTTAACCGAGAGAACACCCCACCCGCACCTGACGGGTGGTGCTGACCTCTCCTCTCCAGTCCCCCCCCCCCCCCCCCACACTCAGTCTGTGCATCAGCGTGGACGGGCAGGACGCTTGTTTCAGGTCGCAGGAGGAAGGAGCAGCGAGTTCTGCACCTCAGCGCAGGAGAGGAGGAGAAACCTGCTGCATCACCTGTATGAGCTCACTCCACAGACTCTGCACTTTAGTGATTTAAGGACATAACCTGTCAGGAAAGCAAATTTAAAGAAGACAAGACTTCCACAGGTGAGAATTATTATTTAAGGATGTTATGAGGTGCAGGATTAGACAAAACGTTGCTGTACATGCTCATATGAAGAGAACTTGCTGGTTTCTTGGTTCGAGAGGATTCCTCGTAGCTCTTGGTTTGCTGTGTTGTTCGAGCCGTGACCCATTTCTACAGACACCTGAGTGAACTGGTTGCTGCTGTGCTTGGTTTAACTCCCACTCCCCTTCTCCTGAATCAACGGCTCATTGCAGGTCATGTTAGGAAACTGGCATAACGCCTGTAGCGGGGAAAAAAAAAAAGAAAAAAATCATCACCAGCGCCCAAAGTCTTGAAATAAGCTGCGTTGGTGAGAGACACATCTGTTAGTGAATTAAAAGATTAATGACTTTACATCTCGGGACAGGAACGAGTCAACTCATGCATTTTTTTTTCTTCTGGAAGTGACAGTTTCTTAAAGCAATGCAAAACTGATGGCCCCGGGCCACATGTGCATCATTAGAGATACTGGCGCTCTTTGAGATTCAATCCCCCCCCCCCCCCATCCCACACACACACACACACACACACACACACACATACACATATACAGACACACACACACACACACACACACACACCCTTCAACTCAAGAGAAGATGAAGTTCAAAAGAATCGCCAGAAGGATTACTCTGTGGATCCCAAGTGAAATTAACTGGATGAGTTGCACATCACTTTCTTGTTTCTCTTTTTTCTGCCTCTTATTCGTGATCGTGACTAAAGACACGATCACTCATCTTCTTTTGACACAGTATGAATTAAACAATGCAGTTCGTACATTCGATGCAACTTTGTCGTCCGTGTGTTCTCTGCAGACTCAGAGACACACAAAACACACTGAGGGACATACGGTGGATAAAAACATTAATATATAATATTAATATTATGTAATAGTAATAGAAATAAACATTAGTTTGGAAATTTAGACTGTATTCAAGAGAATAACTCTTTCCGCAGAGATTACGTGTTGAAGGAAATCTTGTTTTTCTTTAGGTGGAAAATGTTCTATTTCCAGAATAAGAAGATGGTCAGTAAAATAATTGTCCCTTTTATTCACTTGTGCCTGAAAGAGAATTTCAAGTGTCTAATCAGGAGAACAACTGGAAATCCTGAGGAGAAATCTCCAGGTCCAATCACTTAGTGACACGTGATGGAAATTACAATGGCTTGGACCAAGAATACGCAAAGAATACATCAATTTCAATGTGTAGAGAGGCATGGATATACTCATTTCCCATAAAAATCTGTTACATATTTAAAAAAAATCATTTTCAGCATCTTAAATTGACAGTTTCATAAATGTGTTGTGTTTGATTTTGTTTACTTTGAATATAAATACGACTTTGCATCAGGATTCAAATGTTGCATGACTCCTTAGACCTGTGTGTTGTATTTATTAACAGAATTACAGATGAAACATTCTCTTCCATAAGTGAATTTTAAATATTATGAGTAAATGTGAGAATCTGAGTAGTTTCCCTGCACGTCGACACTTTGTAAATGCATATTTATCTATTTGTCTACCAGAGAGGTAGTTAATTAAGATTAACATATAATGACAGCAAAGAGAAAAAAAAAACAAAAACAAAAGAATGAATACTCTTTTAATTACTAATTATAATAACTTTAATAATACGTGTTTGTTTCCGATCATTCACACTTGTTGAACTCTGACATTGATAGAATCCGATGATGAAATCTGTTGTTTACAGACAGAAAGCTCAGAGTCGGAGACGTTTATTTGTCTCAACGTGAAACATCTCAGAAGTTGTGTCTCCGTTGAACGTTTTCAATCTCACAAGCTCCAAAACAAAGCAATGCACAAGCCCCAGTTAAACCAGATCAGTGATGGCTTATTCACAATATTCAAGATGTAAACATGATTCTAGAGCTGTTGAAAGATGTATTTTTCTGTTTTTGGGCCGAATGGAAGCTAGATTTCAGTGAAACAAGTCAAAGCCAGTTTTGTGCCGCGAGCTGCAAAGAGATCCAAAGAGATGCAAATTAATAATAATCATCTTCTCACCTCAGCCATGATAAGACTGCAGAAAAGTGCACCGCCCTACAGCTTCGTGAATTAGCTTCACTGTGTGGTTCGGTGGAGGAGACGTGGGTAAAACTAGGTTTCCTTTCGCAGCTTCGTTCCTCGAGTGGAGTCAAGAGCTGCTCATCCGCTGGGAAATGTTTTAATTGTACATCTCCTGCTCTAAGTAAGAGCCGTTAGCTCTGGTAATCAGGAGCAGAGACTCGCATCCAGCTCCAGTGCTGCTCTTATCAGACAGATGTCATTAAACTCATCACTGAAACACCATCATCAGCCGAGCGTCCTGATTGCAATCCGGGCATCGGCGATGCCAAACTGGGTTTCTATTGGCTGATGACTCCTCCCACTGCAGAGCCTGTGGTCCACACTGGTCCATTGTGCTGCATTTACACATTTATTAAATCTAAACGACCAAATAATAGGGTTATTCTGTTCCAGTCGCATTGCAGACTATTTTCCAAATGAATTTTTGTTTGGTGTTTAGTTTTTGTTGAATCTATTTATTACACTGGGAAACTTTATCTTCTTCCTGCCGTCGTGTTTTTTGCAGAAAGGTGTGAATCCATATTTTCGCAGCTTTTAGTTTATCGACTCATTTTTTTCCATCTTCCTCTCAGAAATAGTTTGAGTTGAGATTAAGGTCAGCAGAGTGTAGGAAGAACCATACGCCACAGATACCTCTCAGGTTGATGTATTTTAGGGAATATATTTTAAAGTATAGTTTATTATAGTATACAGTATTTTGCTGAAGTAGCTTAAAGTCAGAGCTGATGATTCAGAACCAAGGTTCAATTATCATTAGCAACATATTCAGCTACTTGTCAAGTCAATGGCTTTTGTAATCTGTTATCTGAAAATACTTTATTGTTACCAACTCATTTTATATCACCGGTAAAATGTTCAATATCATGTAAAATATATCATCCTCAGAAATTCTTTCTAATCCCGATTCGGTATATTATGATTAATACTATTTCTATTAATGTGACTATAACTATAAATTGACTCTCTCACTTAACATATTTTATTTCTGTGGTAGTTGCTGTGAGTCACAAGTTCTGCATTCACTCTGTACACACTTAATATTTTTTATTTTCACACAAACTACACTTTATATCTTGATTTTCTTGTCTGCTTTTCATTTGTAGGTTTATTTTTCACTTATATATTTATACATAATACTTTTTTAAATTGTATTATTATTGTTTTAATCTCGGAGCAAGACGGTTCAATAATTTCCTTCAGGATTGATACATATCGTTTATTTTATCTAATCTTAATTTTAAGAACTTTTAGTTCTTTTTACACTTCAACCTTAATCAATTATTTTAAAAACAACCATACTATGGATTGAGTGTCTGTTTGTTTCCATATCAGTGAAACCCAACACATCAACACAAGTAGGATTTGTTGCGTTTGTGACTTTGTACAGTGACGTGTGCGAAGCTTCACACAGAACACCCCCCACCCCCCAACATGGAATCACAGGCGGACGCGTCTGAAGATGCATCAGCGTGATGGTTAACTGTTTTTTATGATCTGATCCCACCGAGTCGATCCACCATCAGCACCAGCGTGTGTCCGCAGCACGTGAAGGAGGAGGCGGCCTCGGTGCCGTGATGTGTGGGAAATATGTTCTGAGATCTCACAGCTGCCGACCTGTTCTCGGCCCGTGTGTCTGATCCATCTCTGTGTGTGTATGTGCGCTGGATTAGCGTGGCTCAGGACAGATTAGATAATTATAGCCACCTGCTGTCTAAGCGTGCTGTGTGTTGTCAGGTGTTGCAGCATGAGGCTGACTTGCTGCTGGGGGCAGGAAAGGTGGAGGAAGGTGTGGAGACGCACGGACCAGGGCTTTGCCATGTGCCCTCCTCCGCCCTGTAGAGGCCCAGAGGCTGCTGGGTAATGGGAGGCCTCGCACACGCCCTGTGGATCTTGAGGGTCACTCAGCAGGGGGATAATGGGGCCCATTTATTGCAGCAGTTTGTAAGTGTTCCTCTTCATCACAGATCCCCGTGCGATCAGACGTTCGGTTCACCTTCCATTCCGATCCTCGGATTCCCACGTCGAGGGATGAAGTCAGAAAAAAAAAAAGGTGGACATGAGAGACTGACCCGTAATAAAAGAGCAAGTTTCAAACGGCTCCAGACGCCTCGGTAATCATCTTGTCCACATGCTGTCGCTCGCCCCAGCACAACATTAATCAGTACTGTAAATGTGGCCATGGCAACAGCGTCCTGGCGACGGCGGGCGTGCACAACGGTCGTGTCACTCTAAAGAAGCTATGTTCGATTCCAGGAAGAGAACAATCACACCGAGCAGCACTTAACACTAAAAACTCCTTCCTGTGTCTGGGAGTCTAAAGATGTTGTTCAGGCAGATGAGCACAAACAACATTCATGTATGATAATAATGACAACAACAAAAAACTATTAACAGTTGATAAAATTATAGAAAGGTTTATGTTTTCTGTGATTTTTCTCTTTATTCGCAACAAAAACTGACTAACGCTAAAAAATCTCCCGAAAACTAGGTCTGTTTTTGCATAAGTCATAATTAGCAAGGTTATATGTTAGATCGAAAGTTCAATAATGTCTCGAGGAAACAGCTGCAATTAATATTTCTCGTACTTTTATTCCGACAAATTACTTTTCATTGAAGTGTTTTGCTGCGAAATTGGGGAGATACTGTCCGTCGTGAAATCAATGCAAAAACATTCACTGCAAATCAAATGTTAACTCTGTTATTAATTTCATTCGTTCTTACTATTGAATCTTTCAAAAAAAATAATGAGAAATGCAGATGAACCCAATTAACATTAAAAAATAGCTTGCACAAACTTAAATCTTGGTTTTCCAATGAGTAATGTATGAATTTGAATAAAAAATTATCAGCTACTGTTCCTCTTGTCAATGATGTCCCCCAAAAATAAAATTTGAACCTTTTTTCTGAATTTACGAGATGATAAACAGTTTCTATGAATTATTCCTTGATGAATTAATCTTCTCCAGTGAATACATCGCACCTCCATATGATTTGAAGGTGTTTCTTTTATAATTCATGGATTGGCACATTAGGAGTAAAGTAATTTAATGTTCAATTTGGCACAAGGTGAATATGAGACAATTTGGCCACAGATCTGTCACATGTCACTTAAGTTCTACAAGTGGTCAGTGGGGACAACAAGATAAATCGTGCTGCCACTACTGATAATATCAAAGTGTTATTTTATCCACTGAAGTTGACAAATAGGTTTTGGAATGGAAGCAGCCATGTTTGTGTCGTGCTCAGTTTCCTCTTTAGGCCGCGAGTAACAGGACCCGTAAAGACATTAAAACTTCTACAAACAAAACAATTTGCGCCCTTTAACGCTGGAGAAGTAAACAAAACACAAAAGTTATAAAAAGACCACCTGCGGGATTTTCACTCGCTGGTAATCTCAGCTGCTTGACTCCGCCCTTTCCTGTCTGGGAGGCTCCTGTCAGAACTCCATCACTTTCCCTTTACACGCCTCCCTGCAGCCGAATGAGCAGGTGACTGTGGATTTACCCTCGGACGCTGAGGAAGAAGATTTTAAATTACTGAAGATCTTTTTCTTTTTTCAATCATGTTCTGATTGGATTTATTAAAGCACGAGTGAGTCATGGCTTTGTTAAAGTTCTCCCCTGTGAAGACGGTCGTGTAGTAGATCTCCACCAGTTTCATTTCAATTCCAAAACAACTTGCGAGACAACTGGTGAGTATTTGTTTTAATGGGATCATCTTCATACTGTTATAATGAAGAGGTCCTTTTCAAAATAAAGTTCAGTATCTCCTGAGCGGCTATAAATTGACGTATATTGATGTATAATCGATGCAATAATGCAAAGGTGTATTATGTGTATATATTGTATATAAAGGTAATTTTTATACAGTTATACATCTGTAGTCTTGCTGTTAAGATGCATATTGATTTAAATGTTCAGATTTTATTGTTGAAGCTTTAAATATGGCGGATTCTGTTCTGATCTTTGACTTTTTGGCATCAGGTGTCAAATCCAGAGAAAAATCCAAACTTTAGACTGTTTCTTTTCTCGTGCAGATTGTTTGGAGTCAAACTGATTTGTTTTCGTTGCCTCTTTGCCTCAAAACAACAATAAATCCCGTTGCGAACGTGGCGGTCTTGTTTTTAAAATGAGTATAATCTCCTGTATAATCGTAAGTATGGAGGTGACACCTTGACTTTTCCTGGGAAGCCCCTTTTCTGTTGCGTAACTCGGTGGCTTGTGTGCTGGAGGCGCTAATTATATCCTCTTTAAAGGGCTTAAGTCTCATTAATGCTGGAGCACAGTGTATCAGACAGGCGTGATTGACTTGGCAATTTGTCCTCACCTTATATGTTCTCTGGCCCCTTTTCTTTTGCCTTTTGCAGAAACTAATTCACATACGAGTTAGTGAACGTGGAGCGATGTGTGCTTCATGTTACTGTGCTATTAGAAATCCATTAGCTTTTGTTCCTGCTGTCCGTTGAGCATTGTTCTCTGAAGAGAAGCACTTTTTCTCAGAGGAAACGTTTCACATAATTTACAACCTCTCAGGAGAGAAACGTCTTTTTTTTTTCCTGTTGCCTTTTGCTACCAGCGTTAATATTCCAGGTGTTGAAGGCATGAAGGTCGACGGTGTTACATAAGTGTGCGCGTCAGGATTTAAAGGCTGCACAGGGTCGAGCTGATCTTTAAGTCCAAGAGGATTTACGCCAGACCACAACAAACCTGAGATGCTTTTTGCTTCGGTGACACGATGGAGCAGTGAGATGAGGAGGGGCCGGGTTCATCCATCACCAGATCAGCACATCTGCACAATACGCTTATGTGCAAATAAAAGAAATGTCCTGAATATGCATGTTCTTCACGTGCAGGTCTTCTTGCTCACATATTTTAATGCAAACTGTCATAGATTGCATTCGAACAGAAGCAGCAGCAGAGCGGAGGACAGATGGTTTATGTGTTTATTCAAAGTCAGCGAGAAAAAAAGTGGAATAAATTGTTCAAAACGCCGACTACAAAACAAACTCTTATGTTGATTCTGTGCTAATTGTTTGTGAATGTCAGTCCCTGATTATAAAAGTCCACCTGTGAACTCAGAGTGAAGAGTGTGCAGAATTAATTTAATTTAATCAAGTGTACATATGTCTCTTTTGGTTAATTAGCAATTAGATGTTTTACACCTCTTTCAGTGCGCACCATTTCTCCATCACCAATCAACCCTTGTGTCGTAGCTCCTGTGGTCTCAGTGGAGATACAGATGGAAATGAGTCTCCTCCAGTGCACGTGTTGCTGCTAATCAGCTGCTTGTATTTTCTACCCACACCAGCAGTGACCCGTCGGGTAACGTGTGGGAGCCTCACGCTCATTAAACGTCCTCAAGCTTCATTTATGTTGCATATAAGTTTTATTTTGGTATCAAGGGAATCAGCCTAGGTCCAACAGCCTCCTCTCCAGAGTGTACTCATAGATATCAGTCATTTTAATGTGAAGATCGAGATCCATGAGTTATTGGCAGTGTGAACAAAAGTGGAAGACGGAAGACTTGATCTTTCCCTTTTGTTCTGATCTAAAATTGAATTGTTTTTTGGTCCATATCCAATACTTTCATCAAGTTTTGTGGGAAATCCGATGAGTAGTTTTTGCGTAATTCTGCAAACAAACAAAGTAGAACCCACCCATAGATATCTGTCCTGTAAATAGGCTGTAGTTGTATTTCGATTAAGATCCATGAGTTATTCGGTGGGAATTTGGTGAATATGTAAATTTACCAAACGTTAAAGAAGCAAAAATATAATATACCTGGATCAACCGCTCTGTCTCCATCTACCATTCTTTCTTCTTTCTCTCCCGTGCTACATCCTTCCACCAAGTTTTGTGGAACTCTGTCCAGACAAACAGGGGCAGATACATAACCTCCACTCAGCAGAAGTTGTTGTCCACCCTGTGATGAACACTCCTCATTGTCCTTCTTCCTCTTTCAGTGCCAACATGATGAAGAAGCAAGTGGAGGTCAGGATGGACGAGAGCCACCTGGAGCCCATCGTGGAAAATCCCGAGAGCATGTGTAGCAGTTTCTGTGACAAAGTCATGAAGCACATGGTTCTCACCCTCACCATCCTCGGTACGTCTCCAGTCACACAACTCATTCACTGATCATCACTTATCAAGGTCATGGACGCAGGTTTTCCCAGCATGCATCAGACAAAACGTAGGTTTGCTGCACACAAACACATTTACAGCTCCCGGGCGATTATCCCACCTACATGAATTTGGGTTGTGGGAGAAATTCCACCCACACGAGGAAGAATAAACAAACTCTACTTTAAATGGCTGTTGCGTTATTAAACTCCTGTGGTTTCGGCTGAGAGGAGATTTAATAGCAAGCAACATATTTTTTGATGTTATTCTTCCTTAATGGATTTAAATGACTCTGAAGCCCTTTATATTTAATTTGAGCTTTTTTTCATTTCTGCTCATGTGCTGACTGGTAACGTCAGATACAAAGTGGTGCTTTTATTTCATTAGCCGCTGCAAAGTAAAACGTAACGACCTCACGAGTTTAACGGTTTTATTCATCACATGTGTTCGTAATTATCCCGGAATCTAAAGTTAACGTCTCGGCTCTGACTCACATGTCAGTTTGTGAGGATAATTAAGATCCTGATGGGAAGAAAGTGAGATTTTTATTCATCTCAGGGTCGTTAATGTATTTCCATTAAGTCTCGTTAAGTGTTCACATGTCTCAGAGTGTGATGCTGACCTTCTTTCTTCTCGCTGGCTCAGGTGTGTTTCTGGGCTCCATCGCTGGAATGCTGCTGCGGCACATATCTCCTCTGCCCGCTGATGTCATCATGATCATCGCCTTCCCGGGGGAGATCCTCATGAGGATGCTGAAGATGCTGATCCTGCCGTTGGTTGTTTCCAGTCTGGTCACAGGTACGAGACGCTCACAGCTTCCTGCTGCACTGAGGGACCAGTGAGGTTCAGGGTGCAACCTGTTGCTGGGGAGAAATGGGAGAATAAGTATCTTAATTTCCCCTCAGGAAAAATGATAAAATGCCTCTTAAAATACTGTAATCTTTTCAGAACTGTATAATGTGTTATTAATGATGTGTATTTTACATTCATATGTATTTGCTTTAATGTGAGTTGACTGTTTTTTAATCTAAAGCGTCTTCGAGCATCATTTAAAGTGCAGTTTATAGATCAATTAATGATTGTAATTATTGTTGTTTATATTAGTTTGTATTAGAATAAAAAAACATGTTAAGTATATATACACAAAACTGTGTGGAAGACAGGAGATATTTTGTTCCATGATTATTATTTATTTATTTTATATTTACATTTAGAGTGAAAACTTCAACCTCACATAAGTTTTTAAAGTAGAACTACACAACTACAATCTCCCACATATAGAAATAACCCACGTGTAGTTGAAATACACAATCAAATTAAATAATAAATTTTAGTTCTTTATTAGAATGTAAGAATAGTGTTTCTTGTTCTTTACATTATACTGGTCAGTCGGTATTTCTGTGTATATAAATGACCATAGACCTGTTTTTACAAACTAATTGAACTGTCTTTACGAATGCATACAACAATAAGAGAAATACCAAATAATCACCAGCTATCCAGCACATATGAAGATTACATGCGCTTATAAAATGATATATTGCCCAATGTGCAGACTCATTTAAAACACTTCATCTCCACAACTTCAACACACCCTCTGACTCCTCACTCTGAGTCACCACCCTGCACAGTTCACGTGCAGACGACAGATGTTATCGGCATCGCGTGCTGTTCAGGAAGTGGAGACATCTTGTTCCCTCCATGAGTCAACGGAGAACCTGAGTCACAGTCACCTGCTGCCACGCTGGATAATTAAACCCCGAAATTCAAAAGATAAATCCAATTGTCTCACTAAGTAGAAACGTGGGGAGCCGCAGTTGTTCTCGTGGTTACATGTGCTCCAGCGGCAGATTCCAACCGAGTCGTCTCACTTTGATTGTAATTCTCGTAAAACCGCCAGGTGCAGAATTTGTTTTTTCCAATATATTCGCACAACAGCTCCTCAGAGAGAAGTCCCGATCACAGCAGCTCCGTCAGTAAGTGAGATGAGCTGCTGTGTGCGCAAGCTGCAGGTGGGAAACAACAGAAGAAAGTCTCACTGTCAAATAAAACACAGAAATCTTACAAACACTACTGATCTGTGCAGTGTTTCAGGGTTTTATCCTTCTGATTGTGGACATTGTCTTGTTGTCTCTCTACTTCTATAACAGGACTCGCCGGTTTGGACGCCAAGTCCAGCGGGCGCCTGGGCACCCGGGCCATGGTGTACTACATGTCCACCACGGTGATCGCAGCCGTGCTGGGAGTGATCCTGGTCATTGCCATCCACCCAGGGAACCCCAAGCTAAGGGCAAACCTCGGGCAGGGCAAGAAGAACGACGACGTGTCCAGCGTGGACGCCTTCTTCGATCTCATCCGGAATCTTTTCCCGGAGAACCTGGTGCAGGCCTGTTTTCAGCAGGTAGGAGTTTCGGCGAAGAAAAAAGTTCTCACCCACAAAGTCAAGTCTGATTCATTTGCCACTCGCCCCAACTGCTTTCAATTTTTTCGCTTCTTGTCCAGATCCAAACAGTGGTTACTAAAGTACCAGTGCCCACCAACAGGACCAAGGCACCCCCACAGTTCACAGTGAAAAGGGCGCTGCAGTTCAAGAGTGGGATGAATGTCCTGGGTAGGTGAAGCGCTTGGAAACAGAAATAGAAATAAAGAACACGAGCACATGGAGAACTAAAATTCCTCCACCAGTGCTGCACAGTCAGACTTAATCACAATCATAGAAAAGGGTTTTGATTCTGCATCTGGATCCAGATCTGTGTCAAAGTCCTTCTAGCCAAGGGACACGTGCCAGATTTTTTTATTTATATGTTTTGAAAAGAGAAAATCCACAAAAATAAAGCTCTTGTTAAAGGATTAATTTGGTCATGGATGTGTCAGAAATACAGAATAGATACATAACATAGTAGATATCATAATTAATGTATAGAACAACAGTGTACAACATACAAAAGTCAATAACAGGTTCAGCCTGAATACCCGTCATGAATACTAACTGTTAGAGGTGGTTTATATCTATAGAAAACGTGTAGAGAGAAATAGGGGAAAACATGTGAAGAAAAAATCTCGAGAAAATATAAAAGACAAAAACATTTTGCAAAAACATGTAGATAATATCTAGAAAAAGATATCCAAATAAAAAATGTATAAAAAGAATATATAAAGAAAACATGCAGCAAAAAAACTAAAGAACAATGTACGTACATTGTCTATACACAGAATATTATCTCTGTTCTCGTAGCAACAGACACACTGAGAAATAAACTTCTTCTATATTTCTACGCAGTTTTATTTGAGACTGACCTAATGTCTCTGTGTTCATCCTCCAGGTCTCATTGGGTTCTTTGTGGCGTTCGGAGTCATTATGGGCAAAATGGGAGAAAAGGCCAAGATGATGTTGGAGTTTTTCAACGTCCTGAACGAGATCGTCATGAGGCTCGTCGGTGCGATCATGTGGTGAGTGCTGTCCGGCTCAGGCATCGAGTATCACACAAACAAACACAACTCCTAATCCCACTCGTGTCTCTCCAGGTACTCCCCGTTCGGTATCGCCTGCCTCATCTGCGGAAAGATCATCTCCATCGCCGACCTGGAGGTGGTGGCCAGGCAGCTGGGCATGTACATGGTCACCGTCATCGTGGGCCTCATCATCCACGGAGGCATCTTCCTCCCGCTGATATATTTTGTGATAGTAAGAGAAAACCCCTTCAAGTTCTTCATGGGAATATTCCAGGCTTGGGTGACCGCGCTCGGAACAGCGTCCAGGTTTGCGACATTTTTTTTTTAAACATTCTCTCCTGTTTTATATTCCACAGGTTTATATTCACACCTTCACGTCTTTCTGTCGTATTTTGAATAACAACCACAACTTTTATTCCAAGTGGCGACTCACTTCGCCTCCATGTGGGATGTTTCTTTCCTACACTCTATGTTTTATTAATGATATGAGATACATTATCTGGCCTCCTGAGGTGAGTTCGCTCGCTTCTTTCAAGTTCCTGCCTGCTCACTGTGGCGCCATCTACACAAGAAACACTTAATTATCAGAGTAACGCAAACAAAACAACTGCTGAGTCACAACCACAGTTGTCTCACCGTGGACTCGTGGTGAATTCCAATGAGAAGAAGTTTTAGTTCTTCGGTGAAGTCAAACTCATGAAAGACGTCATGAACAAACTGTAAAAAGTGGATTTATTTCAGAATAAATACAAGATTAAGTCAAAGTCAAATCAAGTTTTTTAAGACACAACACCTCTTGCCGTTTGACGACAGTGCCGGCACCCTGCCCGTCACGTTCCGCTGCCTGGAGGAGAACCTGGGCATTGACAAGCGAGTGACACGCTTCGTGCTCCCCGTGGGCGCCACCATCAACATGGACGGCACGGCGCTCTACGAGGCCGTGGCGGCCATCTTCATTGCTCAGATGAACGGGATCCAGCTCGACTGGGGACAGATCATCACCGTCAGGTGAGAGCGTGGCCACAGGAAGATGTCACAGCACGTATGTGAGGGAATGTATTGACAATAAATTAGACGGATTCTGCAAAAAAGGGAATATTATAATTTTAAAATCTTTTTCCCCTGTAAATACCCATTAATTGTACATAAATTAAAACGTTTTAAACTACACTCAACCTGGAAACATGTACTTTTTAACATTCTTAAATAAAACTATGCTAAAGAGGATGTTCTTTTAGTAGAATTGCAGTGACAGAGTGTCGACAGGTGCAGTGTGTGTGTGTTTGTCGGAGGCTGTGAGCCTGTGGTTTGTCCCGCTGAGCGTTGGACTTGTCTCCTGTGCAGTATGACAGCCACCCTGGCCAGTGTGGGAGCAGCCAGTATCCCCAGTGCAGGACTCGTGACCATGCTCCTGATCCTCACGGCGGTGGGGCTGCCCACTCAGGACATCAGCCTCCTGGTCGCTGTCGACTGGCTGCTGTGAGTTCAACACCAACACAACACCTGCCGTCCATTCTAGCTCCATCACGGGTTTGTTAGAGTCACGGATGCCGAGACTCCCTTCAGACAGAAATAAGTTAATTCTTCTTTCGATTCATCAATTCAACAAAACTGAGAAATGTAAGAAATGAGACCACATCATGCACAGTGAGTTTTAATAGAATAACAGTAATGTCTGTTAGCTTTTAAACACAACTCTCTCTTCAATCTGATGCCAAACTCTGACTGTGAAGTTGCTTCATGATAAGATAAGATAAGGTAAGATAAGATAAGATAAGATAAGAAAGGATAAGATAAGATAAGATAAGATTAGATAAGATAAGATAAAACATTACACCGGGGAAATTAGGTTGTTACATCAGCAGCACGTCAGGATGAGGTAGACAAGAGAATAAAGAAATATAAAAAGACAATAAAATCACATTAAAAATAAACCCACACCTTCTTAAATAGACAGTCTGTGTAGTTAAGAAACTTTATTTTTCTTTGTCTGACTGTCTAGATATATTTATGGATTCTTCTCAAACATGCAGACATTGAAGCAGATGCTTTACTTTAATCTAGTTTAAAGTTTGTGCCCTGTCTCATTTCATTAAGTGAGCACATTGCTCGGGTCTCAACCATATGTTTCTGGGTGGGGACGTACACAACTAATACAACTCTGGCTAAAGGTCTGAAAGTGCTGAGATACGAGTTAGCCTGACCCGAACCCATCATGTCCAAACCATCATTAGAAGGGAATCCATCCCATGGCTTTTAAGAGACTTCACACAAAACTAGAGGAAAATGTCAGGGGAACCAAAATCCTCAACGCTAACCCATTAACGCTAAACGCAACTTTATATGAATCCCTCCAAAACGAGTTGGGATAAGACGCTGCAGTGTTAATGTTTTGGTTTGTTTGCTCTCGCCCCCTCTCCCTCGACACGCAGGGATCGTTTCCGGACCTCGGTGAACGTGGTGGGCGACTCGTACGGCGCCGGCATCGTCTACCACCTCAGCAAACACGAGCTGGACGAGTTCGACGCCCAGCAGGCCGGGATGGAGGAGCTCGATATGGCAAAGACACAATCCTTCTATGAAAATAACAGCAACCAGAATGTATACACTAACCACAACTCAACCTATATAGACGACTGCAAGGTACATTTCATGTTAACGGACAGAGAGACGTGTATGTAGAGAATCCCCCCCCCCCCCGGCTCTGTCCACGTGTGTTTGTCTTCCTCTCTATGTGCTCGTGTTTCTTTTTTCTACGTGACTTCCTGTGTCGGTGCATTTGTGACCATGTGCATAGTGATTATGAAAAAGCAGTTTTTTGTGATACCAGGTTCCAAAAAAAAAAGCAAAACTTAGATTCTACATTTGTTTTTTTTTTGTTTTTTTATCATCCATCAAAAATTCTCTTAGAAACTCCAAATGAAAGTGTTTATGTTTTTTAAACATCGATCTCACAGAAAGCGTTGTCTTGTACACGTTTGTACTTTGTTGTGATATGTCATGATTTCACTTTTGTCTACCCAATTGGACATGTATTTATGGCAGCCCTGACCAAATTACAGTTTTTCTAGAACCTCCTCAGAGTTTTTGTGGTACACATAAAGACTGCTGTTTCACTAATGTCTCAACCAAACTGACGGCATTCATTCATGGAATGCTGATCTCAGATCCTTCTCCCATCTATAGCTTAGCTTTAGCGTTCTAAACAAACAGAAGCTCAGCGAATTCTCATGCATTCAGTTTCTGTTGATATTTCATTGCCTGTGTAATGCAACTTTTATTTATTTTTCTGATGCTATAAAGTTGCATTGTGATCATTTTTGATAAGGATTGTAATTCGGTTGGGCAGAGAATCCATAAAATACATGGCCAACAATGGAAGACAGCTCCTCTGTATAATTCTGTCAATAACAATATGTATCAGTGGATCAGAGGACATGTTTGTCAATGCCGGGGATTCACAAACTAAGCCCCGCCCCCAAGGCCAGTGGCCTGATGTACTGAAGCTATGGCTTCTCTGCCCACAGCCGGTGACGGTCTGTGAATGAAGGTGCCTTGGCCCCCCAGTGGTTAGATGTTCTTGATAATTGCTTTCAGGTCACCATGGGGAAAAATGGCAAGACTACAGACTTCTCTCTTGTTGAGGAGGAACCATGGAAATGCCAGAAATAAAGCAGACTCAGAAGCTGCTGCGCCTTACCCTGAGTTCCACCATCTTTTACTCCTCTGCTGACGCAACTAGAAACAAAACTACAACCAAAAAAATATATTTATGTCATACACAAAAAGAAGAAAAATGTAATTAGCAGAGTCAACAGTTCTGCAAGAACAGAACAAACAGTCGGACATTTGTTTTGTTTTTTGGTCAGTGACTCGTCTGGGGAGCTACTGGAACAAACCGCTCGAGACTCACCAACCTGTATTAGATCTTTTGCATTTGCGCTACCTGGACACAAACTGCATTGAACGGGTCACGCACTCGTTCCAGAAGAATAAAAAACCTCTCGCTTGACAACACTCAGGGCCTTACTCGGTGCTGCTTCGAGAGCCTGGGAGGAGTGAACAGTGCTGCATGTGGCATTATGATGTAAGTGCAAGAGGGTTAAATACTGCTATTACCTTTGACTGTTTGACTTATGAGATTACGCCTTGGTCGTCATGGTCAAGCCTAAGAAGCAAAGCTTAGGACTTAGGACCATAAGGGGAGAAGGGGCGTGGCCTCTAAATGTGGTAACAAACAGTACAGGATGTTTTGCAAAGATCTATACAGCCAGAGGATAGAGTACAACAAGGGTGCCCTCCCTGTAATGTATTTATTGACATATTCTTTTTTTTGTATATATGTTGTTTATGAGTGAAGCACTGCGATTCTGTTTGTAGTAAAAAAAACAAAAAACAAAACAAAAGTATGCCTGTGTACTTGAGTTTATGTGTTTTCCTGAGAGGAAGAGAGAGAGAGAGAGAGGGGGAGGAAGTTTGAACGAACGCTTGTGATTGTGAAGTCTCTCGAACTCTCAGCAGGCCGGTGCATTGCTCTGTTTTGTTTCAAACTGTCTATTTCTTTGCTGTTATACAACCTTGCCTTGAAGACGTCAACTGCCGAGTGCAGTCGGGATGATTTCTGGAGAAAAGTTACTCCGGTTCATGAATAACAGTTTAGCAGAGGAAATTTAAAACCAGCTTCCACCTCTGGGCTTCACTGACCTCTGGGTGAGGACGGCTGGGCCTTCCTCACCACATATCAACTCGGATTTAGCAGATTTTAAAGTTTTATTTCGCACAGTAGACATAACAAGGCTTGCAACTGCATGTAGAGTTAAGAAGCTTCGGTTCACGTTTGTTTAGCGCACACTAACTTCTGCCTCCAGTTCTCGTACGGATCAGAAGCCGTAACAACAAGGTCGTTGGATGTTGATGCTGTATTTGTACATGTTTTGAGTTTAAGTCTGTCTAACAACCCGAATTATTTATTTCTCTTTTCATATAAGCCACAGCTTATATGTTCATGTTTAAAGTGCCTCCTTGCACTTTGTGAATATACTTTCTTTAGACATATGTATAGAATTTGACTTGTTTTTTTGCTATGCTTAAAGTTTCTATAAAGACTCTAGCTCTCTCTATTTAAAAATAAATACGTATGTGTGTATCAATGTTAGTACAGTGACAATGTTCTTTTAATGGGCCACTAGTTGTGACAGGTTGTGAACGTAGGGTGATTTATTTTTTAACCATGCATTCAATTTATGTTTTTAAAGCAACACCGTGCAACTTTAACCAAGTAACAGCGCCCCCACGTGGTGGTTTATTCTGTTGGGCTCCTTGTCAGAGTGATGAAGTGTTTTCATGTAGAGAAAAATCTAAATCTATCAATGTGTTGAGTGGAGCTGTGACTGCGTATTCGCACTCACTGAACTGAAACACAAGGGAACGCTGTAGATTACCCATGATCCTCGGCTTCCTGAACCAGAAGAGCTGCCGCTGTAACAAATCCATCAAACTCTGTTAAGAACTCTTCATATTTTAAAAGTTTCCCGCTGAATATTGGAGATAAACTCTGGTTTTTAATGACTTCCAAGTCTTTTTAACTGATCCACGGTTCTGTATTACTCTTTAAAATTGCAGGAGGTGATTTAGCTTTGCCTATCGCCCCTTTTCCAAACCCACCAACACCTGCTTACATCTGGCTGTTGTCTACAGTGGGAACGGAGATGTTTTAATCGGCTGCAGGTCCGAGACTCTGGACGTTTCCATCTGCAGTGATGGAAACGTCTCAGTTTTCGGTGCGTTATCAACGTGGAAAACTATGTCACAGGAGATCCTTCCCAATGTCACATAGAGCAAGGAAACATTCTCCCTTTTCCAAGTCAGTGAACCATCAAACTCACTTTGAAGCTGTGATTTTAAGGAGAAAAAGTTGCATATTGTTGCTTTAAGAGAAACGACTGAGCTCCAAACGGTTGTCACGGAGGAAATCTGTCTCTTGACAACGTTGTAATCTTATTGATTCATTGCAGATGTGGTATTTTAAGGTTATTCAGTGTAGTGTGCATGATGATATTGGTGCTGGCAACTACACTTTGTCTGCATATTGTTGCCCTTGAAGCTCTTCGCTGTTTAGCTCAATCATCACCTACCTGGAAAATCAGAAATCTGGAGAAAAGAAAAACAATTGTAAATCAATTACACCAATTTCCCATTGATTCCATTGGTCCTTTTCCTAGATAAGAATTTGCTGTTAGTCAGCTGGCCGAGTGTGTTTTCTATGAACAGGTACAGTTGTACAATCTTTAGGCAATAAAAGTTGTGTTTTCTATCGTTTTCTCTTTGTTTCTATGCACATATTGGTCCCAGCTTTAGTTTTTAACACCTCCTCTTGTGTCGGACTTTCATTGTAACGCACAACGTCTCTCTGACGTTGACTAGACTACAAGCTAATGCCGGATTGACTGCACTTGTTCTACATGAGCTACAACAGAGCACAGAAACATTTCTCAAGCTGAACGGACTGGAAACGTGTAAATGTTTTAATACCTGTGTGTGTGTGTAAATATTAATGGGAACAAATAAACGTTTATTGAATGAGCCGCTGCTGTGTTTATTTCTCCGGCGATGCGGTTACGTGAACGCTCATCCAGTGCACGTTAGAAGAAGCATACGTAGGTTTTGACTGGAAGCTAATGGCCTGAGTTCTTTAGAGCTTACATAACAAACGTGGGGGAAGAAAGCAGCGTTAAGTTACAATCCACATCACATTCTTTAATAACATTTATACAAAGTAATTTAAGTTACATAACAAAGAAGGCAGTGACAAAAACAATCATTTTCTGACATCAGAGATTTAAAAACTGCTGATCAAGTATTTACAAGGACACAAAAGGAAATGAAGCGCTGACTTTTTCTAGTCGTGTTTTTGAAATAAAGGGCATTTGTGCATCTCACCCCAGACCGATTTGGTTTGTTGCAGTTAATGCCAGAGTTTATATTGAAATAAATAAAATTGACCAAAGTGTTGCTGGAGATTCGAAGGCAGGGTGTGGCGAGCAGTTGTTGAACGTCAGCAGGAAAAACCAGATCAGGGTGGTGGCTCAGAAAGACGCTCCTCTGCTCAAACAGTTTTTGTTCCTCTGGTCAAATCCGTCTGTTACAAAAACAGTCGCGTGGTGCGTTGATGAGTCCCAAGCCCCCCGAGGGTCTCTCTCTCTCTTTCTCTCTCTCTCTCTCTTGCTTGTCAGTGTGATGAATAACTCTCTGGAAGCTCCTCCAGAGGGATGACAGTGTACTCTGACTTCCCGTTCTCCATGGGCTCGTCTTTGGGCAGGAACGTCACCATCTCTTGCCCCCTCTGCTGGTTTGCTGAGTCAGCCTTGGTCTCTGCCACGGTCACCTTGCGAGGTCCATTCCACCTGCACATCGAGGAAGACGTGGATTTAATTCCATGCTCAAGAAAAGTTAGAAATAGTTTTCTTCTTTGTGATTATCGAGTCTTACTTGTCTCTGGTAGCGATGGCGACGCACAGCATGACCAGCATTGCAACACCGACGATAAAACCAAGGATGATGATCCAACCTGGAGATATGGCAGAGAAAAGGTTGATTAGTTTTATGCCAAGATGTTATCGATGTTAACCAAAGCTGGTAAATGAAATCGATTTTTGTCCGGGACTCACCTGGTGTACCGCTTGGTGGCCCCTGCGGTGCAGGATTGACACCGTCAACACTGGGTAGTTGAATACCTAAAGAAGGACAAACAATCTTAAAATCTTCCACAGGAAATAATGTTGTGATATGTCTTGATTTCACTTTTGTCTACCCAATTGGACATGTATTTATGGCAGCCCTGACCAAATTACAGTTTTTCTAGAACCTCCTCAGAGTTTTTGTGGTACACATAAAGACTGCTGTTTCACTAATGTCTCATCCAAACTGACGCATTCATTCATGAAATGCTGATCTCAGATCCTTCTCCCATCTATAGCGTAGCTTTAGCGTTCTAAACAAACAGAAGCTCGGAGGATTCTCATGCATTAAGTTTCTGTTGATATTTTATTGCCTGTGTTATGCAACTTTACCTGCTATAAAGTTGCATTGTGATCATTTTTGATAAGGATTGTAATTCGGTTGGGCAGAGAATCCATAAAATACATGGCCAACAATGGAAGACAGCTCCCCTGTATAATTCTGTCAATAACAATATGTATCAGTGGATCAGAGGACATGTTTGTCAATACCGGGGATTCACAAACTATGCCCCGCCCCCAAGGCCAGTGGCCTGATGTACTGAAGCTATGGCTTCTCTGCCCACAGCCGGTGACGGTCTGTGAATGAAGGTGCCTTGGCCCCCCAGTGGTTAGATGTTCTTGATAATTGCTTTCAGGTCATCATGGGGAAAAATGGCAAGACTACAGACTTCTCTCTTGTTGAGGAGGAACCATGGAAATGCCAGAAGTAAAGCAGACTCAGAATGGGTTGATTAGTTTTAACTTTAGTTGACCAAAGCTGATTAATGAAATAGATTTTTGTCCTGCACTCACCTGGTGTACTGCTTGCTGCCCCCTGTGACGATGGAAGATCGGCACTGTCATCAATGGGTACAAAGCCACCTAAAGAAGGACAAACACTCTTAAAATCTTCCATAGGAAACAATAAAGACAGTATAATAGTGATTTCAGGTCAGAACTGTTGGGGATAGAGGTTATTACGTGATTTTATGTTGGATTCATCGAGCAAACTGGTTTCATTCATTGCTTTTTCTGTGGTTGCTGATGAGGTTGAAGAAACCTCAACGGGTTCGGGAGTTGTGGATTGGACGAGAATAGCCGTGGAGGTCGAAGGTGCGGCGCTGGTTTCTGTGAAGGAACATTAAAAACACAAGGCTTAAAATCTTCATAGGCAAAGAATAAAGACGACATGATGGTGATTGTGGGTAAAACTATTTTTTGAGAAACTGACGTACCTTCTGTCAATCCTGACCCGGATCCTTCAAGGTCTTTAAACAGATTGATAAAAGAAGCCGTGGAGGTCGATGCTACCAGAGTCGTGCTGGAGCTCGTGGTGGCGTCCTGGTCGGACTCCTCTCCATCTCCAGACCCCGAGTCTGAACTCAGAGTGCTGAGGAAGCTGGAGACAGCTGGGTCAGTGGTCTGGGCGGCCGCGGTGTGGGTGGTGGTTGACGGTTCAGAGTCATTTGGCACTGATGAGGGCGTAGAGCCAGGTGGAGAGCTGTGAGTGGTAGATGAGTCTGTTGTGGTTGTATTGTGGTCACCGCCATGCTGGATGAACACGGGGGTTGTGGGCTCCTTGGTGGTCTCCTCACTGGAATCCTCGACAGGCTCCTCGCTGGGCTCCTCGGTGGGCTCCTCGATGGGATCCTCGATGGTCTCCTCAGTGGGCTCCTCTGTGGGCTCCTCACTGGGCTCCTCGCTGGGCTCCTCTGTGGGCTCCTCACTTGGCTTCTCGGTGGGCACCTCAATGGTCTCCTTACTGGGCTCTTCGCTGGGCTCTTCGCTAGGCTCCTCGGTGGAATCCCCGATGGGCTCCTCGATGGTCGCCTCACTTGGCTCCTCGGAGGGCTCCTCTGTGGGCTCCTCACTGGGCTCCTCGGTGGTCTCCTCGGTGGGCACCTCGGTCACTGCCTCTTTGGGGTCAGAGGGCGGCTGCTGGGACGCGGGGGTGTTCGTTTTGGGCGATTCAGTCGTGAAGAAGTTGACGAGGAAGCCGTCGGTCACCGCCTCTCGGAGAACGTCGTCCTCAGCTTTGGTCGGGATCTCGGTCACAGCTGAGAGAAAACAGAGATGGAAAAAACCCACAGGTCACGTGAAGTGTTTACCAACCGGCCCTGACATGAGCTGGGAGGAAAGCTACAGAGCTTTTTGTGAAGTGTAACAAAGTCGTCTTATGTGGGCTTATGTGCTTCGCCCCATATTCTTGTATAAACTTGTGCTCCGGGTGTGGTGAGAAACGGTAATGATTAACATCGGCGACTAATCATCAGCGAGTGGGCTGACAAAAGAGAGGCGGGCTCATCAAAGCAGCCGTTTGGCTGAGAGCAAACCACACAGCGCTGACACACCTCGTGCAGCAGAGTAAACCTCCAGCGCTCTGTGTGAGTTGGACTGAAGCCACTGACACAGTTTCATGTCACAGAAACAGGAAGAAGCAAGAGGAGGAATCAGGCCACGGGTTTGATCACATAACGAATATTAATATTTATTCTTCTCTCGTGCATTTTAATGTGTTTTAGCTGCCTGTATAATCCCAGTTTAGTAGCGGTGAAGTCATAGTTTATTGACATGATCAGTGGGGGACAACACTATATTTCCATTTCATGCTGTACCTTTATACTTTTACTTTTCTACATTTCAGAACGAAATATTTTGATTTTAATTCACTACATGAATAGATGTTGCCACTAGTTACATTTCAGAATAAGATTTTATATAAAAAACACAAAAAAAATCTGTGGTTTCCAACTATTTGTCATGTTTTCACCTACAAAGAAAGTGTCTATGAGCAACAAATGAAAGATTTTCCCCTTTAAGGTCTGAAAATATTTCATTTCAATAAATATCTGAGGCCCAAGGAGGTAAAATGATAACATTTCCCCCAAAAGCAAAGATTAGAGGAAAGTATTAATTTATTTTAAATAATACATATTTTCCTAATGCTTGAATTTCATTAATAATACAAAAACTACATTGTTATGTTCACTTGAAGAAACGATCTGTCTCATTGACCTTTAAGAGCCTTCTGAAATCTCAGTCAGTGAAAAAATAACTTAATTAAAAAACTTAAGGAAAACCAATAAGAATCAAATCACACTTCTCCATTTCCCATTTCTGCCCGCGTCATGTTCAGCTCCAGTGAACACTATGAAGTTACCAGTCGCCAAGACTCGTGTGACAGCTCTCTGCCAATCTTCGGTTTCACCTCATTCAAGCCGCACGCATTAATGCACCTCCTGGAGCAGCTCGGAACATTTCACAAAGGCGTCTGTGTGTAATCTGGAGGTGCGAGTGAAACCTGTGCAGCGACTATGAAATCCTATTCTTACGAGGAGAGTCAGACGTGGAACACAAGGAGCATCTGAGGTGGCGGCAGCGAAAGCGCTGACTCACAAGGAAGCGAAAAGGACACTGTGGGAATTGTTGGAATTTCAGAGGTCTGCACAGAATAATTTCTGTAGTTTTCAACCTTCACTGCCCGTGAGTAAGGCCTCACGAGTCCTGAGATATAGACGAGAGTCGGGAGTTTCATTGACCATCAGTGAGAGTGACGACGTAAGCAGAAAAATGAAATCCACCTGGATTTGGACCTTCATTTTAAAGTTTGTTTCTTAAAGGTAAAAATCACATGGCTGATCAGTTAATTCTGATACAGAAGCAAAGTGAAAAACTAAGTGTTGGCTTAAGCTTTTAAAAGAGATAAACTTTTAAAAAAACAATAGAATAAGAGAGAAAAAGTGTTTCAACTTACTAGGAACCGGTGTCATCTGGACAACAGCCAGAAGTCCAAGAAAAAGTCCAACAAGAACATTGTTCATCATCATTCCAGAAAGGGATTGAGCTAAGGACTGAAGTTTTTAGTTCACAGGTCTGAACTGTTCAGCTGAACCGATTTGAAACAGATGAATCATGTGCCTTTTATACATGCACACCAGCAGGGAGGTGTTGCATCAGGACAACAATGGTTGGCACCACAGAAACACACACACACACAGAGTAGGGCCAGCGCACCTGGGACACACCCTCTACCTCTCCCTCTCTTGACACTCTCTCACGCTTCTTTCTTCCTTTTCCCATCAGACAATAATTTGTTCTGGAAGTTTCTTCATAAGGAAGTAATGAAGCTTATTGCATTCACTTGAAAATATTTATCTTGGGAATTCCGAGATAGTTAAACAGAGTTTTTTTTATTTTCCATACTTCTGTATCTTCATTACCATGCAACACAAACATAACAAATACAGCAGACAAGGCTGTAAACATTATAAAAGCTATAATAAGATCCATAGCTAACAAAATACATACAAAAAAAAATACAAATAGAAAATAGAGTTTGCCTAATTTCATTAGAGGAAACCCCGCAAGAGAATAATCAGTTTCTATTAGATTGAGTTTGTAAGGGACCAGAGTTAAACCATTAAAAACAAACTGTATCAGGACAGTAATAATGTGAATTATCACTTTGTTATGATGTCTAATGGCCAAAAGAACTGGTTCATAACAGTGAAACTTAATAAGTAATACTCAAACCTGTTTTGACATAACAATTCAAACCAGGATTCAAATACATCAAGACCAGAAGGAAGTGGAAAGTCAGAGAGATGCTGCATCTGTAGTTTTTCATACTTTCCCATATTATCACTCACATGTTAAGTCGCAGATTATTATTTAAGAACACAAGCAGATATAATTATAATACATCTCTAGCTCATTAAAGCCCATTTCAGTTGTGTGTATGTGCTTTCAATGTATTTCCCATGCATTAGCGTTGACCTTTAACTCTGGTCCCATGCAGTGACCTTGACCTTTGATGGGTTTGAAGAAATAAATCAATAGCACCAGGTCCTGACCTTTACCACCGACCAACGTGTCAAGTTTAATCACGTGTAGATGAAAAACACCAGAGTTATCGCTGTGATCAACAAACAGGCAGAATGCAGTTTTAAAATGGCAGGAACATTTTCAAGACAAAACAATGATAATCTTTTTCAGTTTGGGAAACATCGTTTTCTTACTGAAGAATGTTTGTTGTGTTTGGACCTGAAAAGGGATTGATATCTTTTTCTCTTCCTCCCAACCCACTCAGGATCCGGTTCCAGACACACAAAGAACAATTTCAATGTATTTTTTGGCTTTTTAGTTAGATTTCATATATAAAACAAAAGATAATTTAAGTATTAAAGGTAATAGCTGCAATAAACAATGAAACATTCAAGCTTATTATTTGTTTATATTGTTTGCTGGAAAGAGCATTCAGATCTTCATGTTGTGACAGAGAGGCTAGAAACCTCCACCACAGACACACACCACAGACCATCAGTGACGACCACAAAGCTGTGTGATAACGTCCCAGCTTCATTAGTAACAACAGCAAAAAGTGAGAGTTCTCTGTGCACATGTGGAAAACAGCTTTCAGAGAAATGCGGAATCTGTTTGCCCGACAGCACAAACTCCTCCGAACGCAGCTCAGGTAGAGATGATAAATCACGAGCGGCTCTGGAGACACATCAAACAACATGCCCCCCCGCCCCCCCTCATTAGCACTTCCCCGGGATTCTATCTCCCGCCAGCCGGGGGATTCGAACACACCAACAATCTTCACTCGTGGTCTCGTTTCGACTTTTCGGAGAATACGCAGATTTGGACTCAGCTCAGTATATCTTCTTCCCTCAGGCAGTTTGTGCTGGTATATAATGATTGTTATGATATGCTGGTATATGACGGAAATGGATGCGTCACCGCCGAGCCGTGGCCCCCCCCCCCGGGCCTCCTGGCACGTTTCTGAACCTTGCAACACTCGTCATTAATTACTCAGCGTGTGGGTGAGCACTCGTCCAGACTTGAACACCACACCTAGTAAGAGTTTCTCCCAGTTACTGTAGAGAATGACTCGTTACAATACAATTTCATTAACTACGGTGAGTAACTACTCACTTGCAGTGGCTAGACCATGCAAGTGAGTCAAGATTTAAATGTTCTCAGTGCGCAGTTGTCTGTGGGTGACGGAGGGAGGAGGGTCTGTTTCCCAGAGTGTGGGAGAGTTTGAATCCTCTGAGGCTAAACGTGAGGAAGTCAATGATGTTTTTTATGGCAATTATCTAAATATATGTCATAGAGGGTCAATTATCCAAATGATCTTCATCCCCCAGAGTATATAAAAAGCATGATAGAGCCCACTTTCAGAACAGCTCTGATTCCAGGAGATAATTCTTTTCTACTAAACTGCAAAACAGAAATTACAGGAAAAGTCGAACTTCAGTAAAGACAAAGCAATGACAGGCGTTCATTGACCTTTGACCTGCTTCAAATAAAACAGAGGAAAATATTAATTAATAACTTTGATGGATAAATGTCCCTTAAAACAACAGAAAATCTAAAAATGAAAATGTGACAATTTTTAAAAAAATTTGTTAAATAAAAAATCTTGCTGGCTGCTGACCATACACTATGATTGCAGCAGGACTGCTTGACATACCGTATTGAAGTTATCCTTCAAAATGTTTACCCTCATCAATGCTGTTAAAGCCTTTATCTTGATGATGTTTTCCTACAATTGACATCTATTGCACTTCTGTCCGTCCTGGGAGAGGGATCCTCACATGTGTCTCTCTGAGGTTTCGACATATTTTTACCTGTTAAAAGGGTTTTTTGTAGTTTTTCCTTACTCTTGCTGAGGGTTAAGGACAGAGGATGTCACACCATGTTAAAGCCCTTTGAGACAAATTGTGATTTGTGAATATGAGCTGTACAAATAAAATTTGATTGATTGATTGATTGATAAAGATTCAGTCTCTGGAAGTTTGGAAACTAAAAAAAGTAAAACTAAACATTGCAGCTTATCCCTCTCCAACGACTTCCAGCACACGCAATATATTGCAGTTTTGTACGTATTTTTCCAGCATTAAAAACGCAATAATACAATCTTGTCACTGTTGAGCTTCTAATGCCTCTTGAATAGTTATGTTAAAGCAGCTTCATCTGGAAATTTGTTGTGGACTTTCATGCAGAAACATAACGTCAATGTTCTGGGGGAAAAGGCTGATGAGAAACGATGGAGGCTGTAACTGGTGAAGAGTTTCATCATCCTGCAAACTTCAGTGGCTTTTCAACTAACATGAGGGTGAATCCGCGATAACAGGATTCTCATTCCCGACTTGAGCTCTTGCTTTTACATTTTCTGAGATATTTGGACTCAGAGCAGTATTTCTCTTTGGTTGAGTGTTTTACATTTTTCAGCAGGGAGCCTTGATATCGAGCTCTGAACATCGGGCCCCCCCCCCTGAACCCCCCGCTGGTGTAGGGCTTTTTCTTCAAAAATATTGCAGTGCGTTTAAATCTTGAAACGGGAAATAGCCAGAATTTCAAATAGCACGGCCTGAACATGAGCACTGCTGGCTGATTTCCAAATGTACAAGTAAAAAATCTTTGATGTTCATCTTTTTTCTCAAGTGATTCAAAAGTAAAAGACCCAACACACACTCGAGCGTGGCCACACACACACACACACACACACCTCAGGACTACCACATTTCCAAACTCCCCGTGGTTTCTCTGTGTTCATGTATAATCCAACGTGTGAATGGACAAACTTTTGCAAAGCAGCAGAACACAAGGTCTTTGGAGGTAGATGTGCCGGGCATGTTCAGGTCAATTAGCCGCCTGTGTACTAGACTCCCTCCCTCTGCTTTGCTCGGATCTCATGTTTCACAGCAAACACCATTGTTGCTGTCCCTGAAATCCCCAGACGACTGAGCTAAGCGGCCGGAGGTCATACCACCAAGAATAACCAAGAGAAACTACAGTGGACAAATATCCACCTCAGTCAGTCAGACTCACAGAAGCACGACAGAG
This sequence comes from Limanda limanda, assembly GCF_963576545.1. Classification (NCBI taxonomy): domain Eukaryota; kingdom Metazoa; phylum Chordata; class Actinopteri; order Pleuronectiformes; family Pleuronectidae; genus Limanda; species Limanda limanda. Next base: position 7,146,841 of record NC_083638.1, on the reverse strand, counting down.
ACAGCAGAGCTCGTTCCTGCCTCTTACCTCATATACAGATCTGGGGAGGACACCATGTTGCTTTACTACTGTCCCATGTTGACCTTATCGATGAGATGGGAGGGGGGATTTATCACCTCAAATATGGAGGCAAGAAAACTGGAATGGAAATATAACATTCAATGGAAGTTTGGAAGGTTTTAGGGATGGAAACCATGAGTTATATTATGGTCGGCTGAGGCTGAGGAGCGGGTCGTCCACCAACCAGAAGGTCAGTGGTTCGATCTCCGGCTCCTCCAGTCTGGATTCCAAAGTGTCCTCTCTGGATACTGAAGCCCAAATGTCCACTGACAGCATAAAGTGTTCGAATGGGTGAATGGGAATTTGGGTGGTAAATGAAAGTTCTCTATGAATACAGACCATTTTCCATTACACTATTTAATCTGACTATGTTTTCATTTATTCTGTACAACTGAAACTTCAGAGTAGAAATTGCACAATGATAGAGCTGAATTAAAATATGTTGGACAATGGGTTTAAAATCCTCCCAAATATGAATAAACTGAATTAAATTTCCCTCAACTAATCATAGCACGAACAATAACAGACTCGTTTAAAGTTAACGAGTTAGCATTGGAGATAACACTATTGTTGTGGCTTGCGAACCATCACCACGAAGTCAAAGTTGCTTTCAAGCTGTTTTTGTGTTCCTTCTACCTGAATGGCATTTGATCCTCTATCCCTGTTTGACCCATATTGGATGAAGGCAAACAAGGGAACACAAAGCCGTGCAGGTGGCAGCTTTTCTGCTGAATCGTCCAATTCACAGTGAAATGTAAATAAACGCTGCGGCTTAAGCAGAGCTGTTTTTCTACAAGAGGCCACATGCGTTTTGGTCCGTGCCAGTTTTTCAAGTGATCAAAAGTCTAGTAAATGACTAAGTGTCTTTAATTTGAATAGAGTGCCAAGCTCATTGGATTTTAACACGCATTAAAACACAGCAGCTATGACTTCCTGCCCACTTCGCCACCTGGAAACCAGTTTTGGGACACACCCAATGTTTGTGTCTACATGTTGCTAACTGTTGAGGTAATTAGGCAGGAGCCCAAAACGCTGACGTCTTCATCCCAAATCTGGCTCGGCTGGATTTATTTACACCACTGACAAACCTTGACATGGCAAAACACGGCAGGCAGCTCGATTCAAAAGGTGCCACTCCTTTTCGTTGGCAGGTGAATTCTGCCTCAAGGTTTTAAGGAACTATTATATCCAGGATGGGCCAATGTGCATTTGTTTCAATCCACGAATAGACACGTAAACTTACGTCTGTATCAACTGTTCCCATGAACACATACAAGTTTATATGGATGACGTTATAATAATGTGCCATAAATATTTTTGCATTACTTGCCAAACATGGTTTCACTTTGATTCATGTATAAATGGTCTAATCCAAGTGTTCTGCAGTGGTTTTATTACTGGGGTTTTCAAAATTACCTTAATCTTATCACATTTAAATGACTGAGACAATTTTTTTTCCCACATTGATTGAAATGGTCTTTTCCTTGTTGATCAATTACAAATATGAGAGTAGATGAATGGATGACAATGAGACATCCTGTTTACTCTGAAATGCTTCATTGTCTTTTATATGCTGTATTCAGATTTACTGGGTTCTATTTAAAACTTTACTACATTTTATTTTACGTTTGATATTTCACTCTGGATGAAATGTTTACTTAATGAAAGCCCCAGGTAATACAAGTAAGTAAGGGAATCCTCAAAAGTCATCAGCCTCATTGTAGAAGAATTGGCTGCGTGCGCCACATTTTTGCACTGATTCATTCGATTGATTTTGAAATATAAATGAACCTTTAACCTGCTGCTGGATGTAATTACTTAATTAATTAAAGTTATATGAGTTCATCCTCATGGGACCATTTATATCTGTAGTTTTAATTGCAAATCAAATCCATTAGATAATTGGTGACATACAATACTGAAGTCAATACCAAAGCGGTGGACTGACCGACTCGCAGCACCATCCCTAGAGTCTGTCACTGTTAAAATGATTGAAAAGAAGATTCAAGTTGAAATGTATGAATCCGTATTCAATCCATACATCTGCTTATAGATATTATCATACAGATGCTGTAAGATTATCAAAGATTCAGCTGTTTCAAACTATTTCCCACACACACCCAGCCTGTGTTTGTGCCACCGGTGCAGTTTGATGACACATCACTGTTTCACAACTCACTTGCTCATCTGTGATGAGGCCTCTGACGAGAGGTAGACCCTCAGTGACATCTGCCAGACTGTAGATCGGCCAGAACACATTACTCACTGCCTGATTTTCAGTTTCTCAGGCACAGTTTGGGGACTTGGAGTCTTCTCAACAGGGAACAAAGCAAAGCTGTTCCGAGGAGTGGCTGCACTGCACGTAGCGATCGTCAGCAATTCCCGGTAAAGTCCCTCAAAGGAAAGAGACAGCATGTTCCGGATAGATGCAGAAGTGTTATAAAGTAAACCTCCTAAGTGTTTCTGGCTTGTGAGGAATTTTAATTGAGCGCACAACAGCCAAACAAGATGAGTTTTTCCATAAAAAATACAAATTAAAGCTCTTCTCCCCTGCCACCTGTGTTCTGTAACCAAAACCTGCCAAGCATGGAAAATCACATTATGGACAATAATTAATCATATTTAAAGTTGTGGAGTTAGCATTGACGATAACATTATTGTCATGGTTTGTAAAACCACTAAGTCCAACGTGTCAGCTGTCTTTGTCTGTCCCTGTTTGACCCAAATCGGATGAAAGCAAAGGGAGGGAACACAAAGTGCAGGTGGAAGCTTTTCTGCTGAATCGTTCAATTCACAGAGCTGTTTTTCCACATGAGGGAACATGCGTTATACTATGCAACCATCAATAAAATCAATATGCATATTTTCGAATGCAGTAAATGTTTATATGACAACAGACATATTAAATAGTCTATTTACTGCACATATTCGATTTCTCGGGCTCAATATCGAGATTGATTCAGGAGAAAAAAAGGTGGGAGGGGGAAACAGGGGCTCGTTAATTTACATCATTTAAAAAGGTATGAGATTGCTTTAAGTAGCAAAAAGAAATCATCCACCCATCCATCATCTACTCCGCTAAGTCTTTCAGGCTGGCGTTGGGGGGGGGGGGGGGGTTGTTGCCAATCCCAGCTGGGAACAGGTCGATAGCGTCAACATACAACATACAGAGACGAGCTTCCATATCCTCACATATTCACACATACAGTCGATTTAGAATCTCCAAATAGCCGAGTCCCAATTAGCATGCTGCAGTATTCAGACAGAACCCCCCCCCCACACACACACACATAGGGAAGAACAATCCCATTTATTAAAAGTAATGATATAAATGCATGACCTGCTTTGTCCAGCTGTTTTCCTCTGGTAAACGTGTAGTCTGTGTTTATATAAAGGGACTGAAACCAGAGTAAACAAATTAAATAAGTGAAATGTCGAAACTCACAACATAGAGTCTGATTTTCATTAAGTCAATGAGCAGAGATGCATGATGCAGATTAAATAAAAAGTATGATGTTAGCCCTAATTGCATTCCTGTGATCTCAGTTTAGGGAAAACATCTGGCAGAAGTGATGTGAACCCCCCCCCCCCCCCCCCCAAACAGCATGTTATCACACAGACGAGACTTTACACACAACTGAGCAGAGTTGAAGTGCTGCACACTGGTGATATGAAAGAGTTTGATGTAAGACTAGAGTGGATTAGTTTTCGTTTCATCACAGCAGGTAGTAGAGCAACAAACTGCAGTTCAACATCTAACCAGAGAGAGCGACCAGTGCATGTGTATAAACACTAGTGGAGGTCCAGACTGAGCTTTAAACCAGTATTAAGAGTATAAAGGGATCTATATGTGTAAATATTGTAAGTTAAACGAGTATTTGCAGCCTTGTACACGTTGCATTTAATAAAGATGTTCTGGTTCTTATCCATCATGCACTCCAAACAAGGTAGGTGTCTGTAAATCCTTCATTCATCGGATACATCCTCTGCAGCGACAGGGAGTCGTGCAACAGATGGTTGAGACGCCCACGGACCCCCGGTCTCTACATCGTGGAGTCAGTCGAAGTTACAAGAGGAGACAAATGAATCCACAGAAGAAATGTGGCAGGTTCTTCAATATGCTCGGAGCCTCATCACCTGCCAAACACGACCCTGGGGGACTAGTGGTGACACTGCACTTTGTATGAAGCTAATTTATAAATGATTTCATTATTCTGGAAAGCATCCTCACTTTATTTTTAGAATGCAATTAAAATACACAGATTTATTTATTCTATACCCAGAAAAATCTGTGTGTCTTTATAGCCTGCTTCTACTTCTGGTTTAGTTGGGCATTATTTATTAAGGCGAAATTGAATATTTATACAACATGATTCTACTTCTTAAACTGAATAATCTCAATACATCATCCACTACAGATGATTCAGTGATATGTACAGTATGAGCAGAACTAAGGATTAGCCGACACTAAAGTGTGTGAGTATCAACCAAACCTTATCTGGTGTTGGGACACTTTTATAGGTACTGATAGGCAGAGATATCACCATATCAATTCCGTATCAGCAATAAGATGAAAGAAGGACACATTCAAATGTTACACAATATATAATCAACAAATCTATAACTTTCCAAGTGTTTCGATATTGGAAACAAATTTCACTTTTGCTATGAGGCTCCGGAAACCTTCTATTATACCATTCTATACATTCAGTTACTTTTTGGACTCGATTGACATTTTTTATATATTGTGTATTAACTGAGCATAATATTTTAATTGTTAGGGTTATTTTTTATGTATGTTTATTTCATACTATTCACAATTCATTTATTTGACTCTTGTATATATAAATGTTTTTTCCACTCGTTTGAAAATCTTTGCATTTTTATTTAATGTAATTGTGATTGCTTGTGCAGAAGATTTGTTATTATCAGCTGGTATATGTCGTGTGATTTACCTTTATATATAATATACCAACAAACCAATTTAAGAAAGTATTGGTACAATTCTGACAAAACAATCTGAAACACAGGTAGCAGCACGAATCTCTGCACGTCTGACTGACGTCTCTCAATGGTTAAAGTTAATCTTGCCAAGACTGAGCTACTTTTACTTCCAGGGAAAGACTCTTCCACCCATGACGTGACTGTTCACTTTGACAACTTCTTAGGAGCCCCCACCCAGACTGCTAGGAACCTTGGTGTCAACTCTCCCTCACTGCCAACATCAATACAACCCGTTCCTGTCGATACATGCTGCACAACATCAGGAGCCTACGTGCCCTTCTCACTCAGAAGGCACCGCAGGTTCTGGTCCGGGCTCTGGTGCAGGTTCTGGTCCAGCCTCTGGTGCAGGTTCTGGTCCAGGCTCTGGTGCAGGCTCTGGTCCAGGCTCTGGTGCAGGTTCTGGTCCAGGCTCTGGTGCAGTTTCTGGTCCAGGCTCTGGTGCAGATTCTAGTCCAGGCTCTAGTGCAGGTTCTGGTCCAGGCTCTGATGCAGGTTCTGCTTCAGGCTCTGGTCCAGGCTCTGGTGCAGGTTCTGATCCAGGCTCTGGTCACTTCACGCCTAGACTATTGCAACTCCCTTCCTATTGCAACTATTGCAACTCCCTTCCGACCACTGCAGCTCGACTGGTCTTTAACCTAAATTCACTCCCACCACTCCGCTCCTTAATCAAAAAATGAATTAGAGGTAGTGCTGTATTGGACTTGTCACTTACTTATAGCACTTTGTAGTTTGACTTTCTTTAAGAAACGTGTACTTTCTTGATTCTTGTAGTTCTGGGTTTGTACGCCATGATTGAATGCACTTTGGACAAAAGCATCAGCTAAATTAAATGCAATGCAAGTATTTTATTGAATATATAAAGTTTGGTATCTCCGTCTCTACCAGAAACTGGTGTGGACCACAATCCTGTATTTTTTAAAACTTCTATACACATGAAGTGTATATGTATATAAACATATATAAACAAACATACATTTTACCATCTGTTTATAACCTCACTTTCATCCTCATCAACTATTTCCCACGTCCCATAATACTCCCGTGGGTGTGGCGCACGTTGATGACGCGGCGTTAGCATAAACACTAGCGTTAGCAGCAGCGCTAGCATGTCAATACGTCGCTCTTTCTAACCACACACTGGATTTACACCACGAGGAAGGTAAGGAATTTGTTTGTTTAAAAATTTAATCAAACAGCTGAGTGAACGTTAGCATTAGCTAGCCTGCACATAACGTAACTTCGTGCTGTTCTGTACGAGCTAACAAACTACCAAGCTAGCTTAGCCTAGCTTAAACTAGCTAGCTAGCTAACCCTTAACTTCTTCCATATGTCGCTTCTCACGTTTATCGTTATTTCCTGTGGACGAGTTTACGATGTGTGACGTAGCTTCTGCGATTTAACTTATAAATATAACATTCAATAATAAGTTTATCGCTCTGTCAACAACACCAGCTACTTGTGTTAACTTTTTTAATCTATACTCTATGGTTAAGTTGGTTTATATGTTGTTGTGTCAAAGCTGCAAATTCATTCATAATATTTATGACAATTAACAAGTTTCCTTTACATCATAAAAGTGATATAAAATAGTTTAGTTAAAGTTTGTGCCATTGAAGCTAAATTGGAAGTATGATTATATTATATTAAAAGGAAAAACTACATAAGACTATTACATTTTGTTAAAAGTAGTGAATTCTCTCATTTAACAACCAGACACCACCAGAGATAATGTATATCTAGTCAAATAAATCAAGTTAAACTGCTTAAATACATCATTTGAATATAGCTGAGAGAAAGGGGTGACATAATCATTATTTCATTAAGTTATTTAATTTCTATTCGATTGAAGATTAGACTTTATAATCACATCGTTCTTCTGAATTTGTTCCCCAAGCTGTCAAAGATTCACATACTTTAATCTCATCAAATCAAGCAACATATTCAATTGAGCTAAAGTAGTGAATTTATTTTAAGAACCAAATACCACCAGCAATGTGGAATATTAAGTGAAACTGAATGAATTAATTGAATATCTGTATTTACAGCACGTTTTTTATATTCTAATCTAAAGTAATTGCACTTAATGTGAAAGTGTTTGCCACATGCACCATATTTAAATTGCCTGCCAAGGAGTAAGATACAAAAAACGACAATGTTGCATCTGTAAAAACAACATGGATCCAGTTTTATATATATATATATATATATATATATATATATATATATATATATATATATATATATATATATATATAATCATTTTCATCAGTGACATCAGCGGCTCTGGACTAGTTAGTTTGGTAACGTCAGCACTACTTCAGGTTCCTTACTCTGGAAATTCTACTGTTTGTGGTTGGATGACACATTGATTGGCGTACAGGTGTTGACCTGTTAAGTTTTTCCAAATAAGCCACCACAAAGTTCACCAGAAGGAAACTGGTTGAATTACGTGCAGGACAGAATCTGGGAAAACACCACGATCAACACATCATCACCAAATGCAGGTGTTGAGAAATAACGAATTTGATACTGTCACGATACAATATTTATTTTTTGACAGTCAGTTATTTTTTATTATCAATTAATCTTTAGATGTTCTGACCTAGGTTCTACTTTTTAAATGTCACCCAGACTCAGTTACATTTAAGTAACTTCAGATTTCAAAAGTTATGTCCACTGTACAATCCCCAAAAGACTTAAAATTGGAAAAATAATAATAATCTTTATTTATAGAGCAGTTTTCAAAACATATGTTACAAAGTGCTTTACTCAGGCAGCAAGTTACAAACAGACGGGTTATAAAACAGCAGGTTAAGAAGAAAGAATGTAGAATAAATGAGGGTATAAATACCAGTGCCGTGTGAAATGAGTGTGTCATAATTACATGAAAAATACGTTCAAATTATTTGTACTTTATTTGTCATCTTCATAAAGGGAAACTGGGATTTATCATGATGCATTTAAAACGTGACGTTAACATATTCACAGTAAAATGAAGAAGCTACTACTACAAAAAGGCAATAATATCCTGTTTCCTCTTACAGTGATGTATCGGACATTAATCACTTTGCGTCGTCGTCAGAACCAAAGTGAAATAGCTATTAGTTAACGCTCCTGTGCTCCTCCGTCCAGCTCCTGAGGGAATCCTAGCTGTGTAGCTCACAGGCATCTCACCTCAGCGTTTTCTCCTCCACCAAACCAGTCCATCTTTACTGTAAACTCCAAAAAGCAAACTAACACTATTTACCGGTCAACACGCCTCGATGGATCCCTGTGACTGTCTGTTTGTACAGTTTCCTGTTGCACCACCCGTCTTTTCAAACCATAAAATAAAACGAAATGTTCTCTCTGGTGTCTCTGCATCGATCTAGCCGCAGGTAGCTGTTGATTTATGTGAAATTCTCGTTGTTTGTTTTAAAACTAGAAAGTACTTTGGTGTTTCCTGTTCAAACCGACACACAAATCGCTGGAGGCTGAACGATACTGGATGTCAGGGGGAAGATGTTGATACTAGATTTTTTGATATTGGCAAATCAACTGATAATCTGTATATCCACCTATATGCTAGATTTATAGAAGAGGACAAATGATGGTGGCATTGTTTATTAACTTCAAGCAATGTGTTTCACAACTACTATGAAGACACTGCTTGACTCCCTCAACACAACAAAAGAAAATCAGTTTATTTTCCTTTCCATCATCCGTGTCATCATCTTTCCATACGAGGAAGCCTACACTTATTGCTAAATAACGTGTGGGAGGTGAACAAAAGGAAGACTGATTCCTGTGTATTCCACCATGTGTTTAGCAACTGTCTGATTCCCTTCCAACAGGGAATAAATCAACTGAAGGAAGTAAAAAAAAATAAAAAACAAGAACCGCTGTTTTCCCCGTACTTAAGAGCCCTAAGCCTCTGTCTCATATGAATAAAAAAACAAAACCCTGTGTTGCTGCAACCCTTTCCCAGACATCTCTCTTGGCATTCTCCATTGTTATTAATGTTGTCAACGGTTTTCTCGCAGGAGATGTCGTCTGTGTGTGGTTCCGGCAATGGCTTCCAAGATGAAGGTCAAGGGGTCGCAGAGAAACAGGCAAGCATCAGCACGACAGATACACACTTGTATGTTAGACATGATGATCACACCTGGTGTCAACATGCATCTCGGGGGATCCAATCCCATGTGAGCAACTCCAAGTTCCTCCGTTCACACCTGACGTTAAAACCCGTCGGCGTATTGATCTGGAGTGACCACCTGTGATCAGATTTCATTTCTCCACTCTGTATGCAAGTAAAGACGTGTGTGTTGGAGAGAGAGAGAGAGAGAGAAACAAAGCTGCACGAGAGGCCGAGCGAATCAATTTGCTGCGTGGAGCTCTTCAATGAAATTAGATTTTAGCGAGAAAGAAATTGAAAATCAATGTTTGGGAAACACTCTGTAAAGATATTTGGGGTTCATTCTGCTGAGTAGACGTGTGGCCTCGGACGAGTTTGCATTCACTCATCTAAAAATAATTTGGCCACATGTCAATCTGGAAAGACGGTGAGATTCCAGAGCTTTCGGTGATGTGCGTTAAACAATACCACTTAATTTCTGTAGTAGTTTTCATACGTCATGTCCTGAGTCACGCATGCTCTACCCCAGCACCACCCCCCCTCACTGTGACATTCTTCCTGTTGTGAACAAACTCCTGCTGCGTTCTTTATATGTGACGAGCAAAGTCATGTTTCCAGATGTTAATACCAGGTCCGAACAAGGCGGTGGAAACACACCTGAACGTGACAGATATCTGTCATAGTGAGAATTTAGAAAATACGTTTCAGGAGTAGTAACACACACACACACACACACACAAACACACACAGATTTATGTAAAGTGTGATAAACGTGAGCTGTGATAAAGCCGTCAACAATTGTGCGTCTGTTCCAGGACCTGGAGCACCCCCGACTGCTCATCCCGGAGTTATGTCGACTCTTCTACCAGCTGGGATGGGTGACAGGCACGGGCGGAGGGATCAGTATAAGACGAGGGTATGTATCTAGATTAAGTCTTTGCAGAATAATGCGGAGGATCAGAAACAGCACATGTTTATTAAAACTCAATCACTTATCTATCCGTGACTGTGTTTACCAGCTTAAACGCTGCTCAATCAGCTTGTTATTCCAGTTTAATTAGTAATTGGCATTCGAATCGTTTAACTTTTGAATTTGCATAACTTTGAGTTAACTTTGCATGCTGACAAAAGTGCACTGCGGGCTAGCGTGAGGTCACTTTTATTAGTTTTGACAATGTGTGTAAATTTGGAGGGAAAAGATGGAAGGCCACGGTTTTGCCATAATGAAACCGAATTCAAACTGAAGACTTTGACAGGTTATTACTAAACGTCTTTGAACTGTGTTATTTTGGACGGCAGCTACAAAGAAGGCACCACCCATTAGCAGATCCCTGCTTGAAATGGGGACTGGCAGACCTTTATTTAAGCCCTGCAGGGGAGCCTGATGAAACCAAATGGGATTTACTGACGGCTGCTGTACGTTTGCTGCTGTTTCATTCTCACAGAAGAGAAAACCCCTCTGTCACTCTAACGTGATTCAAGAGAGTTTTCTTTCATCTCGTTAAATGATTACACTTTTGGATTTCAATAGAAAATAAGCAGTTCTCTGCCAAACTCCAATGCTGTACCTCTGTTAATGATCATTTCTCAAAAGAGCCGTGGGTTTGATGGCTATTTTCAAGTTGTCAGCAGGTCGAGCGTGTAGCACCAGGCTGAGCTCGTGCTGCAGCTGCCCGGCTTCGAAAAGGTTTATTACACCAGCAGGCAGAGTCACAGGCTTTCAAGCTCCTGTGCACTTCTATTTGAACGCTACTACATTTTACTTTAAAAACACTTCACTGTTGCTACATCTACACCGGCCGTCTACAATAATCAAAAGTTTTCAAGCGTTTAAAACAGAGAAGTTTGGAAACACTGCTGGCTCCATTTTTTGTTGAATAACGCGCTGCTTCCTGATTGGTCATGACGAGCAAAACAAAAACGTTGCAGCATTGGTGTAGCTACAGAATACATACATATCATATATATATATATATAATGTAGAATTAAATCCAGCTTTTGCCCTTTGCTAATACAAATCTATTATCAAAAACTGTATTGTAAAAATCATGTAAAAGTCTGTGATCTAGTTTGTGGTCGCTAATAAACGGAGTATGAATGGGAGCTTCAATGAATCATGTATTTACTTATATGTATATTTAATGAGCTTTAATAGTGCTCAGGAATCTAAGAGCTGTATGGTTTAGCTGCAGTGAACTCAAGAGCCGGGAGTGTTGTCAGATATTTTCCACTAAAAAATAAGTGTATTTATATTTTCAGTGAGTGCGGCTCTGCATTTTAAGTTTAGAAACCCTGTTTTTTTTTTTCCTACAGTTGCTTTGGTTTGACTCAGAGATGAGTCAGAGCCGGAGGCAGCCTCACCAAAACTTGCTCTCAAAATCAATATGCTGCTCCTTCATCTGGGGCGTTTGTAGTTAGATAAAGAAGAGTACAGTGACTGTATCCTCTACATTCTGTGGGGAAACCGCTCAAGACTTAGGTTAAAAATATGATCACTGTTCATGTATGTTAAACATCGCAATGCAGTGTTGGTTTATTTTTCATTTCAGTCTTCTTTCTCTTTGGGGTTTTGTTTGGCCACAGCCAGCAAGACTTTCCTACAGTGACAAGACCTTGTTAAGGAAAAGTGATGAAGCTGACTCACAGCACGAGTCACTCAAGTTTTTTAAATTGTATGCTCAATGTGTATTTCAAGAAAATGGACGAACGGAGCCTGATCCACAAAAAGCAGTTTAAGGAAAATTCAACTGAAAAAGAAACTGAAAAATATCAGAAATACAAAGAATCACTTACAATAAGTGCTTTGAAGTTTTGGGCCTTTTAGGGAAAGAAAAGCTTTTGTGAATCTGTCAGGTTTTGCAATAGCTGGAGAGTTTCAAGCCAGTACAAGCCAAAACCTTTCCTTTGAGGTGAAGACAAAAGACGCTCGGACCTGTTCTTGAATCTCACCGTCTTTCCAGATTGCATCTAAATTGTAATCTAAGTGCATAGGTCCTCTTTGTTATCCTGAGTTATTGGTATTCTCCCTTTTCCCCCCTAGTTTTGCATTTGTTGCATATTGATATTGGCTCATTCTGACATTCTCTAAGACATGTTACCAAGAATGACGGGACATCCAAAGTTCAAATCCCAAAATTGAGGCCACATCCAAACAACTGTATTTCCATCTGAAAATGAACCAACTCTGCTTGGGAAACACTTGGTGTCCACACTACTCTGGCACTTTAGAGCTGCTTAAACAAAGTTTCAGTTCGGTTCTGCATTTCAGCAGAAATTGAGACGCTTGGAAACAATAACATAGACACTCCTCTTGCTGATTGGGTGTTTTCGGTCATGATGTAGCCTTCACTGATTCGTCAGGCTCTTATCACATGACCTCCTTTTCAGCCTCGATTATCAGTGCAGCAACATGGATAATCAATTACAAGCATTTCTGACCCTGTTCTGTTGGGCAGTTAAACCCTTCATGTGTAGGAGACGAGCTATTGTCTTTCTGCACGAATCAACCAAATGACTCTGTACATAAGTGCTCACATGATATTCATTTTCAGGCTTGTTAGTATGGACGAGGAGTAAAACTGATACAGAGCCAAATTTGTTTGTGACGACATACATCGTTTTAAACCTTTTAACACAAAAACATATCTTGGATTTAACTCAAAACAACAACTCTACTGTCCCTTTCCCTGATATGAATACCAACCATGTTGTATTTCCTGTCTCTCATAGCGATCACATCTACATCGCACCTTCCGGGGTCCAGAAGGAGAGAATACAGGTGAGCAATCTATACCATACTGTGAAATCATTCTCTGCTTGACAGAGACAGAGTGAGTCATATTCAAGCAGTTTTTAAATGAGCAGTATTTTCAAATAATTCCTACCTTTGTTTTCTAATTTGTGCTGCTCAGCCCGAAGACCTGTTTGTGTGTGACATGGAGGAGAGGGACATCAGCTGTCCGCCTCCCGTGAAGAAGCTAAAGAAGAGCCAGTGCACGCCGCTCTTTATGAATGCCTACACTATGAGAGGTGAGTCATCCACCATGTCCCCCACCCCCACAGGAACCACAGTATGAAGCCAGTCATTGATGGAGCTGACCAGGAGTCTGACTCCCACATGTTACCTTTCAGAGGAAGTCAGTGACGTAGTGCAGCACAAAGAAAGAAAATTACTTTGCTCAGGTTTTTCTCTAATTTCAAAAAGACCTCCTAATGTTCTGGAGAAAAGAAAATGATTAAATTGTATTCAACATAACTCAGGAGCAGAAGAGGAGCTTGTGACTTTACTTCCTGAAACTTGTCTGTTTGTTCATACAACGGCGAAAAGTACTGATTCTTGTCTTTTGGATAAATCTGAAATATTATTTCCGGAAAATGAAGGTTGTCCATTTGGAATCTGTGGTTTCTACTGAAATTGTAGTAATTTCAATAAATAATCAGAGAGGCCTTCACCACCGTGGGCTTTGTAATTCACAGTCATCTCTTTTTTCACCTCTTGCCTTGTTACAATTATCATTTCAGAAAGCCCACACCTGTAGATAACATAGGAAAAAAAATCCAGATCTGCTTTTGCTTTGTTAAAATACAGGGGCTCAGGCAGTAATACACACCCACTCCAAGGCTGCTGTCATGGCAACGCTGCTGTATCCTGGCAAAACGTTCAGGATAACACACCAGGAGATGATCAAGGGGATTCGTAAGGGCTCCGGCCGTACCAACTATCAGTACGTATGAAAGTAACGAGGATCGGTGACGTGGAGCTTTGGAAAGTTTGTCATTATGATGTAATTGAGGCTGTCATCAAAATGTTTAGTTCTGTGGTAGATGAGTGTGTCCATTGTACAAAGTTCATATTCATTCACTGCCCCAAACTCTTCAGGGTCGATACAGATAGTGGGGAGTAAACTATGCCCTATATCAACATCTGACCCTATTAAGAAATAAATGTACAAAGATCAGAGACATTTCCAGCTTTGCCTAGTTCAGCAGCTGCCATCTGTGCTGTGGGAATCCACACGTCTGACTTATACTACCTTCATTTGGGTTAAGAAAAGCATAACCAGGGTACAAGCAGTGAACTGAGAGAAGAGGAACATTTCATCACACACTGTTTTTGTGTTTACACGCTCACGATAATATAAAAAAGATCTTTGGCATCTCAGGTATATGTCCTGTCTTGCCTGAGTTTCTCACCAACTAACAGGATAAAACCTGTTGATCTGTATAATACAGGCTGTGTTGCACTTCAAAAAGAAAATACATTTCCGGGGCGGTGTGGCCTTGGGGTAGAGTGGTCGTACTGCAGCAAGAAGGTTGGCGGTTCAATCCTCACTCTTCCCCATGCATGCTGAAGTGTCTTTGGGCAAGATACTGAACTCCTAAAAAAAAAAAAAAAAGGTCCCTCATAGATAGGGTTGCAAAGGGGCGGAAAGTTTCCGGTAAATTTCAGGAAACTTTCAGGAATCTTTCCATGGGAAGTTAAGCTCGGGAATTTTGGGAATTTTGAAAAATATTAGCATGCTGATTGAGGATTGTTCATCTGTTCATCTAGCCTATTTCTATTAATTGATCCATCAATTGTAAAATATGTTTACAGACGATTCCAATTGTTTGGCTAACTATTTATATCTCTGGCATTGCATTAGTGTTTTTTTCCAAACTTTTTTCTCATCTTATTCTACAGAACAATGCCACGTGCACTATCTCATGTGTGGAGACATTTCACCCCATCCAATGTAGAAGGAAAGGCTGTGTACATCTGCAAATACTGTGCAAAGACCTATGTTAAGAATGACACAACGATGCAGAAGCGTATAGTCAAGTGCCCAAAGTTTCCTCAGGGCTCAAATCAGCCTATGACAAAACAAAATGTTCATATTTATGTCTGTATATGACAAGGTAAATACAGTTAGTATAAATTACCCACAACATTTCCAGTTTATTCCCGTTAATTCCCGTATATTGCCGTATATTCCCGTTAATTCCAGTTAATTCCCTTGGAAAGTTTCCAACTTTGAATGTTCCCACTGCACTAATTGTCTTTGGACAAAAGCGTCTGTCAAATGACATGTGATGTAATGTAATGACTTTACAAAGAAAACAAACAAAAGTTCCACACTCTTCATTTCAAGGATTCACTTCAGGATTTATAATTGTCTTTTCTGAAAAGGTGACTCTGTGCACTCCCACAGGTACGATGAAACCTTGGTGGTGCCGATTATTGAGAATACGCCCGAGGAGAAGGACTTGAAAGAGCGGATGGCTCTAGCGATGGAGGAATACCCGGATTCGTGCGCTGTCCTCGTGCGGCGGCATGGAGTTTACGTCTGGGGCGAGACGTGGGAGAAAGCCAAGACCATGTGAGTATTTACCCCCCCACCCCCCCCCCTCCAGTGCTATTAACCCCTCTGACCTTGTTTGTGACTGAGAGTGTAAAGAATACTGACTTTCATGCAAAATACTGCTTCCCTTTTAGGTGCGAGTGCTACGACTACCTGTTCGACATCTCCGTCCAGATGAAGCAGTGTGGACTGGACCCTGCCGCCCCCCCACGGGAACACAAAGTGTGACACTCGCCTGCCGCTCCGTACAGAGACGTCTGTCGCAGAACGGTTCCCGGTGGAATTCAATCAGCAGAGCCGATCGTAATCATTTGCCTTTCACGCCGGTCTGCTTCAAATTGGATGAAATTTGATGCTGAGGGCTGATTCAGGACTGAAGGAGATTGAGCGCTCCTGATCCAGAAGCACCTGGAGGAACGCTGCAATGCACTGTGGGACGACTGCAGTCAAATCAACGTCCTCGGGTTCAAACGCTTTCCTGTTCCAGCTCGACGAGCGCTGGAACCGAGGCCTCGGCTTGAACGTGGTGTCGCCTTTATTTAAATTGTCTTGTCTTTGTTTCAATCAATAAAAACGGACGGAATGTGAACTGTCGAGCATTGAAATGAGGTTTCTCCTCCCACAGAAAACCCAGAATAGACCAAGAATGTACAACCAATTTATTTTTTTCATGCTGTTATTTTCTCACTGTATGTAAATGACCTTTAGGAGCATCGATTTTTAAGAGCTGAATTCACTGACACAACTAGTGTCTTTACTAGTCTTTTTCTAGACCTTTGAGTCAGACCAGATGCTCTTGCTAAACTCAAACTAGTATTAAATCCAGATCAGACCAATTACTGTACATGCTATGCACCAGATCCCTAATCAACCCTGATTTTAAATATCGGTACGAAATTAAGAGTTCAAAATTATAAATATCTGGCTGAATGACAAACAACTCACATTAATGAGCTATCCAGGAAGCTGAATTGTGTTTCTTTCATAGAAATGATCGGTGTTTTACTTTCACAAATAGATTTCAGATTGTGCAGGCAACATTTTTATATCAGTGCTAAATACGCAGAAGTGATTTACATGCAAGCTGCTACACACACTCTCAAGCCACCGGAGGTTTTATATCACAGCTCCCTTTATTACAGGTGACAGTTATTGTCCCGTGTACCAGAAAGTAGCGTGGCCTTCACTTGCCACACGTACAAAGCTACTTCTTTATTTATCATTCCTTTTAAAAGTTAGAAATATGCATCACCACACTCCTTCTCAACAACCCTTGACGAACCCCACGTGCACAGGGAACTGAATAAAACTGCATTCAGATACTATAATTTATTCCACTATGAGGACATGGTTGGAATAAACTTCAGGAGTCAATTAGGCTGGATCCTTTTTTAACCTTAGAACAGTTAAGGTTTATTTAAAGGAAGTTTTAGTTGATCAAAGCTTCCGTCTTATCCCTTTTTTTAGACATTTTTACTCCATATTGTAATTTGTACTTGTTTATGTATATGCAGGGCCCCATTGTAAACCAGAGCTTTGTTGTCAACTGGTTTATACCCTGTAATAATCAAGGTTATCTCTCTATCTATTTTTTCGGAAAAAAAGCAGAGTGATATTTGCTTTTGTTTTCTGCACAAAAACATCAAAAACAACATTTTTGTTGCTTTGTGATAAATGCAGCATACGTACAAATGGCTTCGGTCATTTCTGCCAAACACCTTTCAG
Organism: Limanda limanda; assembly: GCF_963576545.1. NCBI lineage: Eukaryota > Metazoa > Chordata > Actinopteri > Pleuronectiformes > Pleuronectidae > Limanda > Limanda limanda. The sequence goes on along the minus strand of NC_083638.1, from coordinate 7,129,597 downwards.
GGGAAATAACGCTGCACTGAGTGAAAGGAGCCACGCTGTGTCCGTGGATCCGTTCACTCCCACTGCACCATGCTGGCCCGGGCAGGTCCATTTGGCACTGGCATCCCACGAAGCCTGTAGATCTTTGCTCAGCGTGCTTTCAGCCGTCAGCGCACTCATTCTCCCATGAAAGCTGGAGCTGTTGTTCTTTTAACAAGCTCCCTCTGCTGCCACCATCCCAGCGCCTCCGCAACTGCTCTCTGAAAACACAGCTCTGGCAGATCTGCCGCAGGCTCATTCAAAATTGGAAAAACAATAAATATATATATATATACATAAGAATAATTCTTACTTTTGTACTAACAATGCCGAGATACCCTGTCTTCTGATTACTGAGGCATTCTGGGAAAATCATTTGATAGTAGAAACTGAATGCAAGACCTTGTAAAGACATAAATGAATTGTTAGATATTTTATACAGTTTTCTTGATGCTGGGATTTTATCTACAAAAAAACAACTAGCATATAAACAAGAAAAAAGAAAACCACTCCGCAAAATATTCAACGATGTCAAATTCTGATAAAAAAACATTTCGAGGGGTCAACTGCCTGCAGCAAATGTGTGTATTATGCAGCATATTACAATATTCACTATGTATTCACATTAATATTTATTACCTGTCAGCCAGAAAGATTCAGCAACAGACACATTAAGAATTAAATATGAAGGTTAAAAAACGGAGTCGCAACACAGAGGCTGTGGCACATTAACCATTCTGTGGTGACACCGGCCGCACGAATACTTAAAGTGAGTGAAACTGCTGCAGTCAAACGTCCATTTTGGATTTGTGGGGAAAAGCCCAGAGCTACAAAGCACAGGTGGTCACTTTGGAGATAAGCAGGAACTCAGAGGAACGAGGATTTGAACTGACCGGTGCATTTTTAAACCTCAGTGGCAGAAACAGTTGGTTTCTGACATTTCTGACACCACGTTTACAGCACATCTCGGGCTTTTATCACCAGAAGCTCTGTTGACCTCGTCCTCTACGTCTGAAGCTCCACTTTTTCATCTTGAGATATTCGTTTTCTTTTTGTTTTTTTAATTCCTGCATGTGTCCGTTGTTAGAAAATCCTGTTGTGGTCTCACATCGACTCTTCTGGAGTTTCTGCAGGCTTTAAACCAGGGGGCCAGGGGGAGGATGTACGATATATGTGTCGTAGTTCAGGGGTCACGTCCTTCTGAGGACCAGGTCGACTGCTACATCCTTCATCAGCCACTTAGACTGGACGGACTGAAATGAGATGCTCTGATTGTCTTATTTCATCACCAGCTTGACCCGCCTTTCCAGCTGCAGCCTGGCAACAGAGCTGTGAACAAATAAGTTATTTGGTTAATTAAAAATGTGGAAAAGGTGTGGTTCAATTAATTGTATTGGTTGAGTATCTACTCTTAAAAATGAACTCCAGATCTCCAGAGCTCAGTGGGAGAGCAGCTGAGAAGAAGCACTGATGGAAATAATGATATTAATGACCGGGGCCTCCTGAATAGAACAGAGTCATTATGGAGGTTATCAGGAACACCGGGGCCTTTTCCCACTCATCAAACTGCCTCGTGGTTATAATAATATAATGACCTCATTGAACGCTCTGTTCTCTTTAAGGTGCACGGCCTTAATCCATGGGATTAGCAGCACCTTGGTGTGGCTGCTTTGTTAAGTCAAATGGGCGGCGGTGAAAAAAGCTCTAAGAGCTGGAGGCCAACTGCTGTAACACAAAGAGAAAACCTTCCTCCCAAAATCCAGTTGCTCAATCTGACAGCAATCAGTTTGATTCTGACCCAAAATCATTTAGGGAACGTTTGAATGAGCAGTAAAAAAAATCATTCTAAAGTCCCGACAGATGATATTTATTCATCTGGTGCACACGGCATATTAAGTTGTTCTGCACATGATAAATATCTTGTTTGCACCACAATGGAGAAAACTCTGCTTTCATTTTCATCTCTGAATGTCATGAAATAAAATTCTCGCTGCTCTTGTGGGGAAATCCTTTGCTGCACATACATGAGCCTCCCACACAGAAACCAAAGTGTGCAACCACGCTATTTGTCTTGTGTGCATGAGATATTTATTGTGTGGGAACAAGTTATTATTTTGTGCACACAAATAAAAACAACACATGTAAAATCTGCCAGGACTTCTGTCAGAAGGTGTAACACAGTGAATATTTGTTCCTCGGTCAAAATAATCTCCCAGCAGCTATTCAGCTATTTACACTCATGTGTTAATTTATCTTTTTAATTTGCTGTTACAGGACAGGATGTCGCAAATTATTGCAATGCGCAATTAATACGCGGGTGGCGTTCTGAGCGTCTGCCACCTTTTCTCTATGGCAGAAAGACGTCAGGAAGTCCTGTGAGGTTGAGGATGAGGCGGAGTGGTTGAGGTAGAGAAGTCATCACCAAACCAGCTGGAGGAACGACTTCACTTCACCACTTTAGCACTGGGAGGAGATAGATCTGAGCCCAGGTGATCCACAGGAAATCCATCAGCTATCAAACTTGGAAACTTGTCTGGTAATGACTTCAATAAAATGAGCTGCAGCCACGATGACAGAGAGAGAGAGGGAGGGGGACATGTGACTACAAAGTCTCTCTCTCTCACCTGAAGAGCTTTCCCTGGATAACTGTATCCAGGGGGGGGGACTTTCATGCTGGAATTCCGTGATTTAACGTGTGATCAAAAGTTGTTCATCTTTAGAATTTGTGACTTACTTAGTTATTTGGTTTTCAGGCACAGATTTAGGGAATAAAATGAGTTGATTTAGGTTTGATTCCGACTCTTTCATGACATTAACCTCATGAAGCCGGGCTTCTTAGGTCCAGGAGACCCAACCTACACGCTGGGGGTGAACAAACAGAGTGGCTGCTCCACTGTTGGAGCAGATTGTAAGTCTGCTTGGCTCTGTCGTTCTATTCCCACCAGGGGCAAAGTGTTTTCTGTTAATTAGCCAGATAACACAAAAAAGCTCCTGGACGGATCACCTGGACACTTAGTGGAAGGGTTCTGTCAGGGTCAGAGGAGAACCAGGTAGATATTGGTGTGGGTCCAGAGAATTTAACGTTACAAGAATGGATGTTTTTCAGAAGGTGAGTGGATTTTTGAAAGAACAGCTCGTGGATGAATCAATCAATCCAATTTCATTTGAATAGCACATATTCACAAATTGCAATCATCTCATAGGATTTAACATGATGCAGCATCCTCTGTTCTCATCTCTCCACCCAGGTGTGTTCAGGGCCCTGATCTTTACGAGTGTGTGAAATCTGATGCAGATCTAGAGAATTAAATGTGGATTCATAAGAAGATGGTTGGGCCTTGGCGGAGGTAGAGCTGCTCTACCGAGGGCCCTTTAGTTTGCTGCTGGTTTGCAAACAGCTGTGGCTGGATACACCCACCGGCCCAGTGAACAGCCCCACTAGCTCTCCACTCCAGGTGCAGATAGCTGTTGACCAAACGGCATCTGCCAGAATGAGTGCCGAGCTCCAGGTGGATCCCGGATGTGTGTGTGTACAAGGTGTCAAACAGCCACAGACGGAGCAGTCGGTTTGTCCGGACTTTCCCTGAACTCCACTTTGTAATTCCACTCAACAAACTGCTGCTTCCTTCAGGTCGTTCTGTGACACGAAGCTCTGAGGAAGAACTTCACCCTGTGTTTGCATTTCTGTTTGAACCGCATCAAAAAAAGGCTCATTTTAATTTACGTGTGTTCATGAAACTTTAGATGGTGAACACAGTGTGTTGCCTGGCTCGGGAGAAAGAAGAATCACACTTGTGTGTTTGATCCTCTCATCCTTCATCACTGCAGCCATTCCCTGTGTGTTGTTGTGTTTTTTTGGAGCACACTATCAACGGCTGTGCAGGGCATCTCATTACGAGCGCTGCAGAAAATCTTATTTCCTTTTCAATCAACCGAGGGACATGGAATAGTTCAAGTGGCGACGTGGCGCCGCTCAGCACATAAATTACGTTCAAGTTGTATTAGCGTGTTCGGCCCCTGTGTGTCGGGAGAAAGGGAACGCTCATCGCTGCACCATATCTTTCAGGATATTGATTAAATTGTAAAAGTGTTTATGATTTTTAGCTCCAGTAAAAGCCCCGTGACAGGTGGTGAATGGTGACATAAATTCAGATTATTGACGGTCAGACGCAGAAGTAGATCCTGCTCATGTGGGTCTGCCGCTCCGCACCCGTCCACGCAAAAAATCAAAACACGTGAAGCTCACTATGTGTCTGCACATTGACATTTGAAAGACCATTTCTGCACGTTAATGTTCTTAAGGCGCTTAAATCTGTTCTCTCGTTTGTCCGTTTGTCTTCATTTGATGGAAGAAGAGTGGATTTGACACCAGAATGTTATTATTTGTATCTTCTTTAGTAATTTCTCACTTCACATTTAGTATAATATATTATGGGTAACATGTATTTCTATTTATTATTTCCACGATTCATGTGGTCGAGGTACTACTGTACACAGGTTATTATCTTCATGATTAAGGTGGTTTATTTATTCTTGGTTTGGTTTATCTTGAATTGGCCACCGCATTTACTTTACGAGTCTTGTTTTGTTAAAATCATTTATTCTGCAAATTCGATAATGGACCAAACGCAGACAATGTGTTTCATTGAATTCAATAGTTTGTCTTCATTCACTGCGACAACAATAAAATAAAACACTGACGGCAAATTTTGTAATGCAATTTGTCGCCGATCCAAATAAACATCCCGTCATAATCGAATTTTCATACATTATACATTGAGGGATAACGTCGGGCCTTAGTGGAGATATTCGCTCTTGAGTAAAATTCTACCTGAATATCCGGCTGCAGATGAATTACACTTCATGCTGCTCATTCTTCTCTGGTGGTTGCTGCTTGGTGCGATGGAAGATAAAGACCAGACGTTCAATGGGTTTGTATCAATAACATATTGATGAAATACAGAAATAAATCAGAGCTACAGGGAAACATAATCAATTTGGACCGAACATTGACTGAGTTTACATTCTGCCGATGTGTATTCAGAATTTAAATCCTAGGTTTGGTTTGTGGTAATCTTGCTATGTTATCTGCACTGAATATGAACTAATAAACACGACTTTACAGACTATACAGATATATATGTATATGTAGAGTATATATATATACTCTATGTACAGTTCTCATCAACATAATGGAGCTTAAAGAACCTTCACTTGTGTTGCTGAGGAAACATCACTTGTGATTCAGTGATGCAAACACATCAGGCACTTGTGAATCACAAACAAAAACAACGCAGGACATAGAGAGGGATTAATTTCTGATTCAGTACTTGAGGTGTTGCTGCTGGTTCACGATGGCATTGAGACTTAAGCCTCTGAATCAGGTTGGATTTCCTGAGCCGCACGCCACACCCTCTAACCCAGATAGCTGCTCGATACGCTCAGAAATCACAAACACATCTATATAAACAAGAGGGTTGTTGTTATGGATTTTTTAGCAACGGTAAGAGAAAAATGAATCGTCTACTTATTTTCCTGTGTGTCCTCTGCAAACAGGAACGGTTACATAGGTTTTAATGTGAATCAGCCGCCTCAGAAAAAAATTATCGTAGCAGCAGCAGCACTTTGCTCTGGGCCGTCGTCTTCTTCTCTTAATCCCTCCGCCCAGACCGCACTTTGTTTCCTCGCCTGCTCTGACTTTGCTGATAGAGACGAGACGAACCCCAAAAAACCTCTGTTTGTAGATACACCCAGTTTCACTTAAAGCAGCTTAAAAACAACCCAAAATGTCTTTTTAAACCATTTAATATAATATTTAGCTTCCAAACGACACTTAAATGAGACTTTCTTCTGAATGAGTCCAACACTTCGATTGTGAAAAGCTCAATATTCTCTGTGCTCATAATTCATGTTCATGTTTACTCAGTTATATTCTAAGTTTTCCAAGTCATTTAGAGATTCTGAAAAAACAGTATCACAGCCAATAGTAAATGCAAATAGGCAAAACATATCGTTGCAGATTTCAGACAACAGTCGTTAGTAATGTGCACAAATAACTTCTGAATCGTATCTTAACTTTATTCTTGACATTTTAACTTTTGGCGAATATAGTACTATAGTAATATATTGAATATAAAACTGTACTCATCATTTTTAATATAGAAATTAATTGTATTTTGTTTAAACTTTTGAGGTTTCTGTGTCTATGAGTTAATCAGGTTTAACTGTGCAAGGGAATGTGGGATAAATGTAGCATCAATGAAAAGTCATTAAACTGTGATAGAGAATCTTTGGGGGAAACATACATTTACGTGATGATCAAAAAACAGACATTTGCATGAACACCTGATCAGTTTTTTGCTTTTCACAGACGCATTTTTATTCTTGAGTTTGTTTGAGGAGATTCCGAAATGTCTGCTGTCAATCACGTGGCTTCAAACACGCTTTGAGAATATAGCTCTGACTTCAGCTTTGGTTTCCTCCTCCTCTGAGGCCCTTTCGGTCCCGAGGGCTCTGAACACAGACTCAAACCTATGGATGGAACCAGAAGGCTAATCAGGGAAAACACAGCATTTACATCAATCAGACGCAAAACATTAAAATGGCCGAGGCAGATCAGTGCCAATGCATAAGCTGCTTCGATGCATTTCATTCTGACTCGTGTTTTAAACTTATTGTGGAGCTTTACACGATATTTCCTCGACTCTGTAAGTAAAGAGCTGCTGCTGGACTCAGATTGAAAAATCAGTGATGCTCCAACCCTTGCATTGCATTGACGAGTCCCGGCTGCCGTTGCTGCAGTACGCCGGTCACCTGTTCACATGAAGTTTATTCATATTGAGCGTATCAAGTGTCAAAAGTGACCCTGATTCTCCAGTGCACTTCCTTTGGCCTTCATCAGACACCAAAGAAAAAAAACGAGAGTGGATATGTGACAGATTACGAGCCAGACTTATCACTGATTGACAATAATTCCTCTAAATCCTCATTTCTAAGTGACCACCAGACCCTGGATGAACCGAAGCCATAAATAAAGTCACTGCTCCAGACTTCAGAGAGAGACACATAATTTCATTCTTCATCTAAAAGAGCCCTAATGCTAATTCCCTGGAGGAGATGCCACTAAATAATGATGCTGATATCAGCTGGGGCAGAGACTGTCTCTCCAGAAGCAGCAGGAAGGAGTTCATCTCATAAAGTGTGGACGTTTGGTAAAAAGCGAGGATCAAATGGGTTAAAAATAATAATTTCATGTTCACGTTTCATTCGCCCGCTGACATTTTACACGGTAAAAGCTTTAAAATGTGATCCATGCAAACCTCTGGTCTTTAATTGGTGCATTTTAATTCTCCGCTCTCACTGCGAACCAGCTTCATGCTGAACTGCACAACTCCGGGTGAGGGCTTTTTTTAAGACGGGTTAAACGATAAACATAATTAACCTCAATCTTTAAGTTTTAGTGTGGAAAGCACAAATGGAGAGTTACAGGATGTTTAGCCCGCTGATGCTAACGGGAATAATAAGAAACGCTTTCTCTGAACTAAGGTTAATTAACTTCACCACGAGGTATAAATTCAAGAGATAAAACACAATGGGGATTATATACGAACAACAGTTATTCAGCACAGCAACAATTACATGTGTTGTAAAATGGTTAATTCCATGTATCCTCACTTCGTGCATGCAATAAGAAAAGTTAAACGCGTAGATTAAATTAAATTAAATGATATTATGAGAGCCAGTGGTGCAGATAATAGGCTATTTTCCATATTCAAGCAAGAGTTATTCAAAACTAATGTAAAACGCAGCCTCCAGATTCTCCTCTCACCTGCACGGCCTTCACACAAAATGTAATTTCACCTGTAATGGTTGTTATTCACCTGCTTGTTTGTCTGATGAGTTCATTTAATAACCTGCCCTCAGTTGTTACCGTTCACTTAACACTGAAAACCTTTTTAATATCTAATTTTCTCTGAATATTCTTCATTAGACGAAACATGAAATTCTATCATCGGCTCCATACTGAAGCTTTTCTTGTAGTTTTAGACAGGAAGTTGTATTTTGGGCTATTTTTACTTCCCCTTTGGGTTTGATGCCTTAGATGTAAATGAGCGGCACAAATGAAGTGATTATCATCTTGCAGATTCTTCCCATCTGCACACTCTGTGCATGCACTTGAAATCATACACAGTCAAAAACAGAGCGATGCATTATTCAACCAGCTCTTCCCAAGTCTCATCGTACTTTACAAGTCAAATCCAAGTCCCCTCTATTCTCCTGGATTTTCTATCTCGTTAGGAAACAAAAGAGGTTTCAGATTTCCTCGGCTGGTGTGTGATGAACGTTATTGATTCGCCAAAGAGAAACACGTCAGAGCCTCCAGACTGTTGTGTTATGTAATGTACAGTAGCTTCAGTAGATCCCAGAGACTCTCACACACACACGCTCACTTTTCTAATTTTATCCCGGATGCTTTATCTTTCCCTTTGTTTGTTCAGAGTCTATAACACTTATTTCTCTCCTGCTTTCTGGGTCGGCCTTTTATTTTAATACATCCACTGAAGCGGAGCCTTTTTTTTAATTCTGTAATAAAAACATAATGAATCACGTTTCAACAGACTGGTTTCTCCACTAAGTCGCTGCTTCATTAGTCCCTGGACCGTCTGAGAATGGACTTCAACACTCACACAGCTAGAATATTTCTCAGACATGATTTAAACAGGATTTTAGCACAACCACCAGGGGACTTCTATTCATTTTGGACAGCCTAATCAAAACCTGAACCGTAAACATGACCGATCCACATCTAACCTTCACCTTACCATGTTTCACATCTTAGTCCTGACCTCAGAAAGGACGTGATGCCTCTTCAGGATCAACCTCTGGTCCCCATGAGGTCTGCTGGGCCTGAGAGGGTACGTGTTTGTACTGGAAATAAAACATAAAGAGGCAATACAACAACGACCCAGATGTTTGTGCAACTGGTGACTGGAGATTCAGCTGTTGTGTCTTAGCGTGAAAATGCAAAAGACAATATTTGCAGGAACATTTCCACTCGATGATTTTGACCCAATGAAACGCTGACGTGCTGTTTGACCTGGAAGTTGACCTGGTGAACTTGTGACCTGAGACGCACATCGAGCAGAGATCTTTCATCTGAAGTTGTGAATCAGGAAGTTAAATCTGATAATGATGCCATATGAAGACATTTTCTTATCCGAGAAAGTCGTAATATTATGGGAATGAATATGTCATATTCTGAAGATAAAGTAAAAATGTCTGCGAATAAAGTTAATAGTTGAATAGTTGAATATTTAAGATTCATTTTCTCTTTTCAAAGTGCTGATGTTTATGTAAATGTGAAACTGATGAGACATCAAATTAATTATTTGTTTATTTTTTAACTTATGCTTAAATAACAGATGTTCTCGTGTCCTAAAATAATGTAACTATTATTTGTAAAAACTATATTAATATCTTAATTTTTTGTAATCTTTATTGAGAAAATCTTGGATAATTTCTTCCCCTTTGAGCAGCCCTAACATTTTCTGGTAAAAGAAGCCAACGAGACACAGAGAGTAGTTTGTACAGAGAGGGGCATCAGCCGCTGGGTTTGAACCCACGGCCCCCCCACCCCCCCCACACAAATCCATTAGGCTTCATCCGGGCTGCATAAAGTGTCATTTCAAGATGAAGTATTACATTTATTAATCAAGTGTTTTGTATGAGCCCTGGGAATCCTCCTCCTCACTCATTTAGCTTCTCCCGGCCTGTGCGTCATTCACCTCCTCCTCCTCCTAACCCCCCCCCCATTTGGAGTTCAAGGTTCTGTCATGCAAAGCACATTTTGCCAAATCAAATTTGAATGGATCGGAGGGATGACAACCATTCCCAGTGAATGGATTTGCAAGGGGACTTAGTTTCTTCTTGGCACACGGCCGGGCTCCCAGAAGCAGCCACGAGACAGGAAGCCAGTGCAGCTGCCGCGGCACGTCTCTGCCGCATCGCACTGGAAATATTTGTGTATTCCTGCCGTGTGCATTTCATACATAACGGGATTGGCTGCATCCAGCGGAGATCTGGCAGGCGGGCTCCTAATCTGGTTACTTCCACATCTGGATTAAATTAACTGCGGAGCCCAGAGAGAGAGAGATGTTGGATGATAGTTTGCATTTACACATATTTTATAATCAATGCAGATCCTTGTTTATCTGACATCTCAGGAGCGGAGGTTGTTTACTCTGAACCTCCAAGGTAAAACGGTTTATCTCGGCCGTGCAATCACAGAAAAGAGCTGCAGCGAGAAGAGAGGCCTCGACAACCACATCTCCCCCCCCCCCCGGCCCGACCCCGAGCGGCCTGTGATTGCTTCTGAAAGCCAGACGTGTGGGAGACAGCCAGTTACTTTCCAGTTGTGCCCGACTGGTGCTTTTGGGTTTGGGAGGGAGCTGACAGCTTCACTACGGCTCCGCAGCACAACATGGCAGGAATATGTTGGCCCGACTCAACTGTCACATTTGGGTCCCAGAAGCATCTGATCGGCCCGCGGCTCTCGCCTCTTCTTCCTGGTTCCTGCCTCCTCTGGGCTCTTGTTAAATGCGGCTCTTGGAGGGGCCCTACAAACGGCTGCCGGGGAGGACGATGCCTTATTGATGCCCTCTGCTGGTGCCTTGTTGCTGCTAATTGATGATATTAATGATGCTGTGATTTACTGAAATTAATAAAAAAGGGACGATGGAAACAAGGGAAGCCTCTAATTCACTGACATCCTCAACTTTTAAGCATCATAGATATATTTACATGACTTAAAATGGAAATTTCTTTTTAAAATTCCATATACTGGACATCTAGAGCAGGGGTCTTCAACGTTTTTCAGGCCAAGGACCCCCAAACTGGTGGAGAGATGGAGCAGGGACCCCCTACAACATATAATGTATAGAATTGTGTTTTATATTAAACTGGGCCTAGGGCCATGTATAAACATAACTACCCTGTTATTGTGCATTCAATTAGATTGGATTAGATTAAACTTTATTGTCATTGCACAGTACAAGTACATATGCAACGAAATGCAGTTTAGCGTCTAACCAGAAGTGCAAAAAAAGGCAGTAAAGTGCAGAGTATTGTGCATATTAAAGTGAAAATGTAATAAATAGGATCTGTACAGTAGACGTATATATGGAATATAACAGTATTAACAGGAATTAACAGGAATTGAAAGATATAAGGACGATGAATACATTATGAGCACATACACAATACTAAGCTATTCAAATATTACACAGGTTCATATATTCATGTTTTTAATTTAAACATGTGCAAGGTACAGGGTGGCCATACCACTGCCATTTATAAACATACATCTTGCATACAACACTCAACACTGAGCTATTAAAGTAATTCACAGATTCATGTTTTTATTTTTAACATACAAGTAGAAGAGACAGTGAATCCTCAAGCTATCTGTGGATGGCACACATACTCCCACATTAGTGAGATGTCGGACCCTGATGGGTAGCACACAATTTATCTAACCTTGGTTGGATGGAGGTTTTTAGGCAGAGGGTGAAATCAGCCTCACAATATGTCGGATGCATGTTAATGTGTATTTAAAGACATTTAAATTTGTGGGAAAATTTTTTTTTCGATAATATATATATCTTTTTTTCTTCAAATGTATCTAATCAAACAAAGATTCCGCGACCCCCCTGCAGTACCTCCGCGGACCCCCTAGGGGTTGTTATGAAGTGAAGTTGTTCATTTCATGCACATTATTGGTTTTCCTCTGGTGCAACATCACAAACTGGAATTCTGGACAAAAAGGAAGGAATATCTGCAGCTTTGCGATGTTCTCTCCGAGCCGAAGCTGCAGAACGAGCCGTGGGACTTCAGAGCCGCTGCTGAAAACCGTGACGTGCTCCAATTCAATTTGCAAATACATGCAAATCTTGTAGTCGCTTTATATTTGTTTAATTTCCGCTCAGAAGAGCAAAAATGTCCACTTTGTTGTGTTTTGGTTTTTTTTGCCTTGTTTTGCCCTACTTTTCCCTTTCACACCAGCTTGGCATGCAGAAGCAGCCACTCAGCAACTGCAGCCCACGGAGTCTGGCAGGAACATGTGTGGAGTTCACGTTGCTCCCGGTGTCCCTGCCAGTTACGCTTTACGGGCCCCCGGGTCAAACAGGAAGGGGCGGCGTCCTCGCCATTCCCAGCTCGCAGCGAGGGAGTGGACCCACCAGGGAGCAGATCACACTCGGCCCATGTTTTGTTTTAACTCCTGCGTTAATGAGCTTGCGTGTGTGTGAGAGGGATTCATCATTAGAGCTCGTTTGTGTCAAGTGTTTGATAAAAGGAGCCGGCTGCTGGAGAGACATGCGAGGAACATGAACGCCGAACACGAGCAGTGATTGTCGAAGTCGAGACGCACGTGTGCTACATGTGTTCTGTGTCAGCTCGCGTGGGAATAGAGAGAACACACGAGTTTCAGATCTGGGAGTTTTCTCTCTCTCGCTCTCCGTGGGAAGCATCTGTCTTCCCTGACTCGACCACCTGCGCCTCCACCTTCCCAGTTCTGGAAAAAAAAAAACACATCACCAGCGATTAGCGTACACTCAAGAGAGGAGTCTGTTAAATTCAAAATCGTTGTATTCATAACTTAAATATCAAGGCACTCAGCACATCGTGTCCTGTGCCAATTAAGGTCCAATCTTCTTCTTGAATTCAAACGTAAGAACACTTAAGAAAATGCCACGTAGATATGTTAGAGTTGTTTCATCAAGATGATAAGATGGTAAGAAAATGTGATTGTAAAATTCTTGCAATGTAAGAAAAAGGCAGAACATATTTCCTTTCTGTATCCACAAAAGGTTTTATGGTTTTTCCCTGATCAAACCACATCCAGTAGTTTTTTGAGAAATCCTGCAAACACAGATACAAACCCACCAACCAGCAAACGGACACGAGGTGAATGACTCAACCTCCTCAATGGAGCTTATAATTAGTTTATTTTTATTTTGAAAGTCACGATGTTCGAGGGTCAGACAGAGTCGTTCTTAAAACTCTTAAAAATAATCTGTGTTTCCAGGAAAATCTGTATCACTTTGTTTTGTCAAAGCTCGAGAGCCAAGAAGACTCTGAATGAAATAAATACAAATGAACATCAGGAAAAAACTTTTGCTGAATGAATATATCAGCGGAATAAATCCTTCCAATCTGTATGACAATAAATGACTGAGTGAGTACACCCAGGTTTAAGGGGAAGTGTTGTCATGGAGACCACAGCAGCCTCACATCTCTCCACGTTAAGTGTGTTGTCCCTGACGTGCTGTGGATTCCGGGGACGTGAGGGACGTGAGATGAGCTGTGACGTGAATGAGGAACGTCAGGTGCTGCGGTTCCACAACCTTCTGCTGGAATTTGAGCAAAACCAGCGGAATTTGGGAGAAAAAAAACAACAGCTCAGCTGAGGCGTGGAAGGTGCAATAAAAGCTGTGCAAATATAATGGCCATTTAGTCGTGGACGTGCAGAATGACTCGACCACCTGCGCCTCCACCTTCCGAGTTCTGGAAAAAAAAAAACACATCACCAGCGATTAGCGTACACTCAAGATGAATTTTCAAATCACAGCCTCCAAGAAAGCAGCTGGCGTCTGCTCACTTAAGCAGCACGGGGTCCACGGATGATTATCTTATTATCTGCAGAAGGTGAGATGTGAGTGATCAGAAGAGGAACAGATTCACCGGCTCACATGAGGTCGGGATGATGTGTCGCAGGAGGAACTCGAGACGAGCCGGGGCCCGAGCGTTACAAACGCCTGCAAGAGCCGAGGTAATAATTTAGACGTGCCGCCAGAAGACAGGTCTCACTGAGCTCTTAGGAAACCATGACGGCACCTCATCTGTCATCTGTCACCCTCCCTTCAGACCATCTCCCGGGCCCCGGCTGGAGAGAGAGCACCCTGCGTCTCCGTCCTCCTGCACTGGGACGGACGGATGGATGATGGATGGATGATGGATGATGGATGAGAGGAGCGTGCACACGAGTCTCTCAGCAGAGCATGACTCCATTTACACCTCCAACATCAGCAGTGAGTAGCGTCTGGCCGCCCGGGCGTCGTCCTCGTCCTCATCCTCAACACTTTTATGAGCCTAAAGGCAGACAGGCACCCCCCACCCCCCCCCCCCCTCACCCCCCCATCTAAAGAGGGAGGTTCGTACTTTATGGGATTTGAGTCGACTTCACTTTAACGTCCTCAGCACTGTCAGACTTCTCTGGAGAAAGAGAGAATACGTCATGAATTATTCCTCTTACTTTTTTAACTTACATTAATTATGACGGCTCTTGTGTTTTTTCTCGCAGCGTTTTCACTTTTCACTCGTTCGTGGGGGAAATGTGCGTTACAAAGCTCTTTGCCGGCGTCTAAATCGGCACAACTGTCAAAGCCTGATTCATATTTTATTGGTTTGCTTTACTCCTCACTTCCTCCTGAAGCGGATCAGACTTCACAGGTGAGAGAAAGTGATCACATGGCTGCAGGTTACTCCAACAGCACTGATGTTTAAATACTGGATATGTAACGTGTGTAGGCTGAGTCACTTCTTTTTATGAATATAAGAACATTCAAGTGGATGCAGTTTAACTCTTTTTAATCAAAGTAAGAAGAACAGTTGTTGCAGCTATTTCTCAACTTTAATGCGATAATTTTATGACATAATACTAGAAGAAGTCATGAGCCTGCTGTTGGTGTTGAGCTGAGGAACCATGGTGATGAGTCGCCTCAGTCAAAGAACTAATGGTGCAACAACCAGGCAAACAGCAGCGTCTCTTTCAGTTCTTATATTTTCTCATGCAAACATGTCAAACAGCTTCATACAACACAACACAACACAACACTAACACAACTTAAGGCCGGCGCATGCTTCTGCGTCGTCAGGGGCCCGCAGGCACGCAGCTGTAACGCAGGACTCGTTCTCATTCATGGTTCTCCAACCGTTGCGCGTGTTGCCATGCAATTCCCCGCCAGAACACTAGGCGCAGTAATGTTTTTTGTCGAAGTCGGCTCTTCTTCGCGTGTGGCACGAAGAAGAGCGATTTATTTACATCGCCACGGCGGCTCCTCAGAGCCTTTTTCTGGCGGAAAAATCCGCCGGTTAGTGACGGGTTATACTAGTGGACATAGTGTCGGATCTCTTCTGCCAAGTGCTCTTCTAGCTGGTCCATATTCGTTCTTCTAAATCCTCCGTGGTTTCCGGGCATGAGCCGGAAATGCGACTCCGGAAATGATGTAGTCAGCAGACCAATCACAGCCCTCGCGGCCGGGTGACGCTTGCGGGGCTTTGCCGTCTAGTTAGAAAAATTGGCCGACGCACGTAAGGACGTAGGAAGGGCCGTGAGGGGCCCGGAAGGGCTCCTGCGTCTCCGTTCCCGTGAAAACGCAGAAGCATGCGCCGGCCTTTAGTGACGATGTGTTTAACCAGGTTGTCGTCTGTGGTGACTGGCTGAGGATTCACCGATCCCCAAATGGAAGCTGAACCAGTCTAAACACTCATTTCTGCCCAATGTCTATTAAGCTCCTCAACAACAATATGTGGGATCTGCAAAATGTAATATAAAAAAGGTTTTGCGATATTATATGGTCACGTGTATGTGTGTATGTGAACTTTGGCATGTGTATGGAGGTATTATTGGCCAATGTGTAAGATATTTTATTATATGTTATGTGAAAATGAAATGGCAAAGTAGTAGTAAGTCATGGCTGTGGGGATGAAAAGGGAAATCAACCACAGACTCCTGTAAAACAGTCAACCTCCTTGTTATATACAGTAGTTTTAATTATGACTTGATAACTATAAGGGAAATGACAATAATCCACGTTTTCTAGAAGAGACTTCACATTTTATCACATCCTGATTCAATGGTTTCTGTAAAACTTGGGTTTATTCATCCACAAGCTAATAAAACTCTGAGGAAAGCAGCACAGAGACAGAAAAAGCTTATTTAGGCTTTTTTCATCACCACTGCTTTTAACTGGTGCACATTAGTCTGTTATATTCAAAATTGTTGTATTCATAACTCAACTACCAAGGCACTTAGTACATCATGTACTGTGCCAAATATGGCTCAATCTTCTTCTTGAATTCAAACGTAGGCACACTTAAGAAAATGCCACGTAGATATGTTAGAGTTGTTTCATCAAGATGATAAGATGGTAAGAAAATGTGATTGTGAAATTCTTGCAATGTTAGAAAAAGGCAGAACATATTTCATTTCTGTATCCACAAAAGGTTTTATGGTTTTTCCCTGATCAAACCACATCCAGTAGTTTTTTGAGAAATCCTGCAAACACAGATACAAACCCACCAACCAGCAAACGGACACGAAGTGAATGACTCAGCCTCCACCATGGAGCTTATAATTAGTTTCTTTTTATTTTGAAAGTCACGATGTTCGAGGGTCAGACAGAGTCGTTTTTAAATCTGTTAAAAATAACCTGTGTTTCCAGGAAAATCTGTATCACTTTGTTTTGTCAAAGCTCGAGAGCCAAGAAGACTCTGAATGAAATAAATACAAATGAACATAAGGAAAAAGCTTTTGCTGAATAAATATATCAGCGGAATAAATCCTTCCAATCTGTATGTAAATAAATGACTGAGTGAGTAAACCCAGGTTTAAGGGGAAGTGTTGTCATGGAGACCACAGCAGCCTCACATCTCTCCATGTTAAGTGTGTTGTCCCTGACGTGCTGTGGACTCCGGGGACGTGAGGGACGTGAAATGAGCTGTGACGTGAATGAGGAACATCAGGTTTCACAACCTTCTGCAGGAAGTTGAGCAAAACCAGCGAATTTGAGAAAAAACAACAACTGAAGTGTGGAAGGTGCAATAAAAGCTTTGCAAATATAATGCGCATTTAGTCGTGGACGTGCAGATTTTTCATTACATATATAAACACAGAATCTGTCAGGACAGAATAACCTGACTGCTCTGCTTCTCCGAGTTCATCTTCCACCTTTAATGTGATATCATAATCCGCCCTTGTGCTTTCTAATAATCCATTATCCACCTTTCTGTTACCTCCGGAGTGAGTTAAGATATAACTCCCACTCCGCCTTTATTAGTTTGAATCTGGAGGGCCACGCTTACTCAATTCCAATATTTTATTATTTTTAATGCCAGGGACACGTGGAGGTTTGGCCCCTGGAGAGATCCTCTAACCTGTTTGTCTCACACGACACCGACTGCACCTCTTCCATAAACTCATCAAAATCGACCAACGCGTTAAAATTAACAGCACCGCACTTACAATGCGTTTCCTTTCTCTTGCCGTCATCCCTAAAAAAAATTACATCTTGCCATTTTCCTGCCCCGCATTAAATTTCTCCGGCAATTATTCCGGGGTTATTTACATTTTTCTCCCCCTTTCCTGTTTTTATTTATTCCTCTTTTTGCTGATCCCGCTGCTATTGATTGGCTGCACTCTGTTGCGGCGGAGAGGGATGGGTAGGTGGTGCGTGGGCGTTTTATGATCCGTCCTCATCCTCTTTCCATCCTGTAAAGTGCTTAACGACAATCAATCTTAACTCCCCTCCTTAGGAGATAACGTTGACCATGAGGTTGCTATTGATTTGTGAAGAGGCCTCCAGGTGGTGTTTAGTCATTCCGCAAACCTCACCTACACCTACAGGGGAAAACACTGATCTGGAAGGAACCCGAGCGCCGGTGATGAATTGGGGCTCGGTAGCTTCGGTGGTAGCTAACACAACACCGGCAGGGAGGAGCGCATATCTGATAACCCGGGAGACATAGACCTCTATTAATTAAATTAGCTGGCTGGCGAATGGAGCAGTTAGATGAGCCGGTCGCGTAATGAATTGCGCTGCCTGACTGATTGTCACGTAGATTTATGCGGCCGTCACTATTTGTGGGCGAGTAGATCCTTCTCCTGGCGTCCGAGTCGGGCTCCGTGTCCGAGGCTCTTGTGACACAGGAGACTGGAACATCAGATCCTGCGTGTTGATTAATACGACCACCTGCCCCACATCTGTCATCCATCCGCCATTTCACAGGATGTCAGGGTAGAGACGACGGTCTTGTTAAGGTGACAGTTTTATCGGCGAGACAACTAAAGGGTGGTTGACTAGTCCTGCGTTTTTTTATTTATTTATTTATTTCTATTTTGTTCCTCCCTCCCCGAGCATTGATTTGGGAACATAAATGCGTCCGGTGTCCAGAAACGATTTTAACCTGAAAGATAAGGTTTAGAATTCCGCACATGAGCGTCGGCAGATCAATGTTGCAGACGACTGGCTCGGCTCGTAAGAGGCAATCCTACAAATGGAAGGTCACTGCTTCGGTCCTTTATGACACCCGCTGTCCATTCTGATTAAGAAGGACATTGAACTGCCTCTGCCGGAGCGCCACCAGTATCTTAACCTGCTGCTGCGTGGATCTCACAGTGATGAATGCACTCGCTCGTCTGCCTGTGATTAATGTGCAGAAGGGACAATTTCCTTCTTCACACTCGGGTGAAATTTGAATTTTTCCAAAACCCTGAATTTAAAAGCAATGGACCTGCATCCTTAAAAACACAAATACATCTTCCACCCCCTCATCTATCTAAACGTTATCCTTCTATTCCTGTTCCTCCCTCATAATGTTAAATCACCCCACAGATCACACACGGATCCAGATTGTAGGCAGCCCCTGTAACGAGCTGGGATGTCTCCGCGACGCCGGGGCTGCATGTGGCGATCTGCGATCACTCAGCGGCTTCTGAGTGCTTCTGCTTTATTGTGACATGCTACAGCGTTTATGACAAAATAACAGGACACACTAAATTCCCCTTAACGGCCGTCCCTGTCCGCACCTCGGCGCCCGAAGCATCTGCATTCATCACCATCCCCGTGCGTTTAGTCCTTTCCTTCCCGAGCCGCGGCGCAGGTTCACGCCGGGCGGTAAAACTGTCGAGAAAGTTAAAGATAAAAGATAAAACACCGCAGCCCGGTTTAGTGGCGCCCTATCTCCCTCTCTCCCTCTCTCTCTCTCTCTCTCTTTCTCTTCATGTTTATGCTAATAAGCCTCATTATCATGCTTTATAGAAATCTGGGCCCCGTACAGGAAGTGGCATGAAGAGGACTTGGTTACGCTGCTTTGGAGGTCGTTCAAATCCAATGGGGACCTGCTGTAATTAATCAAAAGAATGTATTCTGGAGGAAGGAGGCCTGTTGGACAGCGGTGTCGAACAACAATGGGAGCGCGCGGCGTGTTTGACCGGGCGCCAGTTGGAACGCCGCTCGGAGCGTGTGGCGTCGCAAACCTCCTCGCCGTTTCCTGCTCAAATAATAATCTGCCCCCGGAACCCAATGACAAGGTTTAAAATATCATCATTTTCATCCTTCTGCTTGCAAATGTGTCACAAAATCTGTGGCGTTTTTTTGCATAATTGGCTCCCAGCAAAGCAGCGACCAGAAAGATTTAACCGACTGACTGTTGCTTCACGTACAGCAGCGTTTATAAGACGTGTGAACATCGACGGTGGGAAAACCCTCAGCCTTGACCCTCAACACCATGAATATGAAGAACATAGATGCTTTACTAGGAGAAGGACACACCGAGCTGTTAAATCTCGATACAGTTTTCTCTTCCTGGTTTTCCACTTGAAATTAATTCAGTGCATAAAATTAAACGATCAGCTGTTTCATTCACAAAGGCCCCAAAGAAATGCAGGCTTTTGTATCCGAGCAAATAAACGACTTTCTTTGACCTACATACACATCATGTTTGGAGCCTTTGTAAAGCAAGGGGGGGGTGGAATATGCACTCACTCAGACTCAGAGCGCTGCAGATAAAAGCTGCTTTCAGAGACGCTCTGAACTCCGGATAATCTCTTGACTTTCTCTGGAGTTTCTCAGGCAAGAGATTCTTCACATGATTCACAGCGAGCGAGAGGTAAAGACGTTTCTATCCCGGTGTAACAGGCCACAGTATACCCCCCCAGTCCGGACTATACCTGGGGTTAAAGGGGCCTAGGCTAGATTATACCCCGGGTATATTACCGTCTAGGCCAATTTATACCCCTCAGGCCAGATTTTACCCCCATGATACTAGTAGGGTTGAGTGATGTAAACAATAATTACTTCATTTTTCAACATGTTATCAGGGGGTTCAGCTTTGTCAGGTAAGTTAAGTGAGAAAGCTAACTGACTTAAATCTTAAATCTCTAAAACATAGACTTTTATGACTTCAAGCAGAAAAACTGAAAAAATGTTAGACTTGCACAAAGATCATCGATTACTACGTCCTGAAACTACAACTTCTACAACTAGCAAGTCCTCGCTACAATATAAATGTTCAAAGTTAAACACTGATAACATCAAAACATCCCCAAAGATCAAAGATACTACAACACTTCTCAGTAGTGTAACACATTAAAATAAAAGCACATTCCCAAAACATATTGCAATTGTAAGATAATATAGTAAAAGTCATAACATCCTGAAACTACAACTTCTAAGACTAGCAAGTACTCGCTACAATATAAATGTTCAAAGTTAAACACGGTTAACATCAAAACCTCCACAAAGATCAAAGATACTACAACACTTATCAGTAGTGTTGCACATTAAAATAAAAGCACATACCCAAAACATAATGCAATTGTAAGATAATATAATAAAAGTCACAACATACAAAATAAAAAAAATATTTTTTTTTTGTGCTAAGCCTGGGCCAAAGTATACCAAGGTTTAATCTGGGTGGGGGTTAATTTGGCCTGTTACAACGGGACAAACTGCAAAAGTCAAAAAACTAAAGTAGCATTTACACGTAGAAGACACGGACGAAGATGTCAAGCGAGGTTTTTGACATCTTTCCTCGGCCTGCTGCTCATCTCTCACCTGAATCCTGCAGAGATTTTTTCGTGTTGTTGTGAACGTGTCAAAGCCAAACTCCGGAGAAAGTTCCGACCCATTGTGGAGACATTCCCCAGAGTTAACGTCTAAAAATGGCTTTACTGAATAACTGCACAAAAAAACATTAAAAGTGGGGCAGTGGCCTCAGTGCCTCTCCACTCACCCCAGAGTGGAAACATGTGCACCCCCCTCACAGTCAGTTCAGCAGTGCAGTTGTTGTTTTTTCTCTTTTCTTTAATCCACAAAGGGGCTTTAGTGTAATATGCATACACACAAACGCCACTTCAATTATCTGGAACGGCTGTAATGAGAGGAAACACGGCCCATTAAGGTCCGTCCTCCCACGCGACTCACTGTGATCACTGCATATACTCACAAAATGAAATGAAATTTAAAAGAAAATAGGAATATGGGAAAAGAAATTCAAACGCCTGGAGGGCTCTCTGGGGGGGGGGGGGGGGGGGTAAGACGTCCTCAGTCTTGTGTCTTTAGAGAAATGAAAGTGACAAATCAAAGGGGAAATATGTTGATTCCACACGTGTCCACACGGGGAACGTGGACACTTAAAGGAGACGCACACACTGGTTTCTCTTTCTTGTTTCAGACAGAGGCTGAAAGAGGAGCTGCAGCACTACACCGGATTGGTTTTATGAACTTTAGAGACTTGAAACCTCTTTCAAAGAATAACCCAAATTAATATTATGAGCCTGTACATGAGCAGAATAGTTCTCCTTTAATGGTTTAGATGAGAATAAGAATGATGTGAATCGAGAGGAAGGACTAATGGTTCAGAAGATATTCAAGAGGTTTGTGTTAGAAAATAGGAAAAACATCACAATATGTTTTTATATTTGTTGTAGTTGTAGTTGCACTTACAAATAATACTAATAATAATGGTGGTGGGGGGGCGGGGGGGTCACATTCATTCATTTGGCACAAACACTTGTATCTAGTTCCATTCATACACGGCTCGAGCACACTTAACCTCCAGTAGAAGTAGTACGCTTGAAGTACAATATGAAGTACTTGTTCAAAAATATTGAAATATTCACTCCCATGGTTTTTATTAGACAGATACAGTTTTCTAGGAATCACTCATAAAATATGAGTCCTTCATAAAATGTGATGTGTCGTTGTGGATTTCTTTACAACATGAAAACCCTCCTGACACAGGATAGTAATTAAATATCATATACTTCATACATGTCTGTTTGTTAGTTTATTTGTCAGTTAGCAGGATTATACAAAAACTACTGAAAGGATTTCCACTAAACTTAGTGAAGGGGGCCAGACCTGGGCCCTGGGTAGAACCCATTAAATAAATACATGTCTTTTATTCTAGTCTTTTTATTCTTTATTGGAAATACTTTTAAACGTTCATGCTTTCAGATTTAAGGGTTTTCTGTTAAAGATGTCCCTGTGCAGCACCTTGAATCTCCCTCTGTGTGTGAAAGGTGCTTATTAAATATGATTTATCTGCCTTACCTACATTTGGAAGCAGGTTCTTTGTGTTTTTGTTTGTTTAAGTGCAAAACCGTAGAAAACATTACACAACAAACGGGGGACAAAACAGTAAAAGTACACAACACGGAGGTAATGGTACAAGTACAAACAAAAGAGTATAAACAGAGTATGTTTGCCATCAGTTGGCTTGACGCTGGCATGTACATGTACATGTGTGTGTGTGTGTGTGTGTGTGTGTGTGTTTGTGTGTTTGTGTGTGTGTGTGTGTCTCAAAGAAACAAAAGAAAATAAATAGAAATGAGTGGAAGACAAAGCACAAAATTTGGAAGCAGATGAAGGAGCAGATCCAGGATTATTGTTTTATGACAAATAAGTAATGGAGGTAATCAGACCAGGTGTGTGTCGGCCTTGGTGGATGTGTGTGAACATTAATATAAGAGTGAGAGGGGGGGGTGGGGGGGGCTGCTGTATAACACATCGGTCTTTACTTTCATATCACCTCCTGCTGAAGTTTCTTTAAGATTTTGAATGTAGGGCTTCAGTTTAGTTTTATAGTTACTTCACTTTGATTAAAATAGAAAATGCAGTGTATTTTGCACTTGTCCAGTTTAATCAGGCGCTCAAAGTTACATTTACCCGTTCAACCATAAATTCATACAGCCTCTGTGCGCATTGCATTTTCTATCACAGCATTTACACACTGCTGGCGAAGCTGTCAGAAGCAATTTGGGGTTTTCAGCATCTTGTCCGAGGACTCTTGGGAACGCCGAGTGAAGGAGCCTTAGATCGCACCCCCGACCCGCTGGGTAGTGAAGGACTATCTCTTCTCCACAGCCGTCCAAGAACAGATCCCATCGCCTGGTCTGCGTCCCGATTACCTGGGTACGGTTCTTTCTACCTCACGACTGGAAGATTTGCTCCATTTCAAGCACTTCATTTAAAGCAGGCGACGTCTCCTCCGTGTGACGAAGATCCTAACGTCTCATAATCTCTAAAGTTCACGATCACTTCCCAGAATCTCATCAGACCGCGCTGGCCGGGGTCGAGCCCCCAATGAAGGGGATCGGGACCCCTGTTATTCCTCCGTGCGCTCGTCGTGGAGGAGGTGACGTCTCCTGTCCGCTGGGATAAGAGAAGCAGCCGCTCTCCTTGATGCTAATAACGCAGTCCGTCAGCCTGTCTTTAATGGAATTTAGGCCAAACGTGACAGGAATACCTCCCTGCTCAAAGTCAAGCAGTCGGCTTCGCAGAGAGTCGCTCGCTCGCCCGCTCGTCGGCTGCGGCGGCGGGGGGGGGGAAGCGAGGAGTCCAGCGCCCTCAGCCCTTTGCTCTCTGCGTGGGATTCGACTTCTGGATATCTGTCTCTTTGGGGGCGGCCATTTTAATATTCAAACCAAGCAGAGAGAACAAGTGCAGAGGGACAGCGGCCATTTGAATAATTGAAGAGGCTCCGTAGTGCTAGAGGAACCTCTCTCTCTCCCTCTCTCTCTACCATATTTTTCCTTTACATCTTTTTTTTTTTTTTCCAGTTTTTTTTTTTTTTTTCTCGCGCCGCTTCTTGAAGTTTGTCCCAGAAAGCAGACTGGGACACGAGCTACCACAGCAGCCGAATCCGACAATCCCAATGGGCGGATGGAAGGAGATGGGAAAAAGGAGGAAGACGGAAAAGAAGCGTCTCACAGAGAGAAAGAAATATAGAGGCCAAATCTCTTTCGACAGAGAAGTGGCTACGGACCAAAAATGGTGGGATGAAAAGGAATCGACCAAAAGCCGTCTCGCCCCATAATTTGTTAAACGCTTCTACATGGCTTTTCCCATCTGCGTCCTTCAATTTGTTTGACAGACTTTAAAGCCCGGGATGTCTGAATAAGTCAGTGGGAAGAGCCTCCATCCTCCCGGAAGACTGGATGAAGCATAAAGCTGTTTTTAAACTTGCAATATTCTTTCTTATTTCATTCAATCTCAAGCAGTTGTACGTAAAAATAGTATTTGAAGCTCGGCAGACGTTATAAGAAATGAAGGGGTTCGAGTTTTGCTTTGCGCTGGTCACGTGAGAGCTCCCCGTGGAAGTTGAAGTCCATCTGGCTGTGTGAGCAGAGGAGAGTGAAGGTGTAGGCACAGCTTGACGTACAGTATTTTGATCTGCTCTATATTTGTCCTCCTGCACAAAGACTCAAAGCAAATGTCTGTTTGTCTGTCTGACGGAAATCCTCCAGGATAACAATAAAAAGGCTCAGGAACAAAAGTGAGATCCAAACTCTTTCCAACTTTTGCACAGAAAAGCGACGTGAGCGGCGGCTGTCGAGCTGTCACACGCTGCTCAAGCTCTTTGTGAGGCGCTGCCGCCCAGGAAGCTGCTGGTGGGCTGAGGATTCAGAGAGAACATGGAGGCTCAAGAAGAAATACAGTATATTTATATCGTTCCTGCATGAAAAACAATGTAATGAGCGAGGGCATTGTTGAAGCAGTGTGTGGTTGACATTGATTTGATTGTGCAGATCTGCTGAGGCTTTCATTTACAGCAGTGCAGTGTGTGTGTGTGTGTGTGTGTGTGTGTGTGTGTGTGTGTGTGTGTGTGTGTGTGTGTGTGTGTGTGTGTGTGTGTGTGTGTGTGTGTGTGCAGCCCTCCCCCTTTTCCCTCCCACTTTTTATTTTTATTTTTTTTCCCCTGCTCAGGGGATCTCGAGGAATTAAAATTCATGTTTCATCAAAGCGTGAATAAAATGCTGATAACAGAAGATATATCAGATGTATCTGGAGTGTTTGTACGGAGACCGTGAAACTCTGGGTTATGTAACGGGTGACACATTAGTATTGGGGCAGTGTGTGGAAGATTACATTGAAGTAAAGAGCAATATAGGTAATGACAAGCACAGCACACGTCCAGTTGTGTGGACTGGGAACTTTAGGCAATGAAGAATTCCTGCAGATGAGATTTCATCTGATTTATATCTGCTGCACACGAGAGGAATTTCAAATCTTAACTGATTTTTAAGAAAACGTTGGAGACCACAGATCTGACGACAGATGTAACCCGACCGATTTCTTATCTTTGAATCGTGAGAACGCAGACGCCAGACAATCCAGGCGACACCCAGGACCACACACACACACACACACACACACAAACACACACACACACACACAAACACACACACACATCCCAGATACTTGGTAACTCACAGAAAGTCACGTGATCAGACAAGACTTCAGAATAAAAACAAACATGGAGTGTCGTCAGCTGGTTGTGGTTGTTTTGTACAAACATGAAAAGTTAAAGGTCCAGTGTGTAAGATTAAATATTAAAAAGTCAGAGTGATGTTTTCACTAGAGAGATCTTTGGGTTTTTTATGAAAAATGAAGGCTACCACAGGTGAGGGGTAATCAGCTGCAACATGCAACTTCACCACTAGATGTCAGTACATCATACACACTGAACCTTTAAATAAACCTCCGTACTATTGCAATATTCCACAAGTTTGTCCTTTTCGACCGTCCACCTGGTTCAGGAAACAAAGTACACAACACAAGTACACAACATCCAGTTGATGGCGCTTCCCGGTCTGTTCTCTCATGGCTTTAGCAAATAGCCTCAAAAGTTGGACTTTTTGAACAACGTACAACAGCGTTTTTTTTCATTACGTCGGTTTCCATTGGCTGTTTGACGTCAGCAAGACTCACCAGAAAACCACACATTTGAATACAACTGTGAATAGCTGCTTATTTTGGCGTCAAGGACTTATTTGGGAAACTGGCTTTTGTTTTGAGAGGCCACACTTTTAGTTATTTCACAAAGGAGGAACATTCCGACAACCAAAGAACTAAAATAATTTCACTTGGCAGTAAAAGCAAGGTAGTAAACAAATATTTGAATTCTCTACCAACTGAAAACCTTTTTACTCGTTGTGACCTTGTTGTGGCAAATCAACTTACAAATCGTATTTGTGTTTAAAAGAAAGTTTCGGCAGCAGAGTTTTAACAATGACGAAGGACAGAGTTCAGCCTTACTGCTAAAAATGAGTCTGTGACTTTGATTCAGTCAAAAAAACATTTTTTTAAATCTCATTTCTCGCGATCCACCCCCGCACGCTTTTTCATCCCGCCTGTCGATAACACTGTCAAACTCCCAGATCGTCATTATGAACACAACAGCTTCCAAAAACCTTCTCTTCCAGTCGACTCCTGTGATGTGTTGCAGACAATCGAATCGACATATTGTCATAATTGATAGATGACTAAGTGAAATAACTGATTAAGGGAAAATCCCACGTTAAGTGTTTGTTTGGAAGTGTTGGTTTGTTCAGATTCTCCGTGTTCCTGAAACTCAGCTTCCTCCAGAGTTCAATCGTTAATCAATCAACAGAAATTTAATCTGCAGCTATTTTGAAAACAGATCAATCATTTAAGTAATTTGCAGCCACACTAACTTTTCAAACACTGATGATGTCATCGTTTGGTGTGTTGCCCAGGCCGTCCACCGCCGAGCTGCACATGGAAATCTCTCCTGGATGGAGGACCAGGATGTAACCTTGTGCAGACGGTGATGGTGATACCCGACTTCTCATCAAATACAAACACACTTTGAAAGGTGCAAAACAAATAACGATGGATTTATATATTTCTTGTACAATAATTTTGTTTTTCAAGAACCTTTTCAGCCTCAGTGAAACTTTATTGTGAAACGCTTGTGCTGAAGCCGACTTGTTTTAATAACTTCAGACTTTAGACACGACAACTTGGGCTTTGGGAAGTTGTGACATTTTTCACCCTTGCTTTTGTGTGTCTCTGTAACAAACAACTCAACAATGAATGGACAAACTTTCCCCAAACTTAATGGGATGTGTCTCGGGAAAGTATCTCCAAATGATTCACTTTTGGATTTCAACTTTTCAGAGGTCAAATTCAAGGTCAACCAAATATTTGGTCTGAAATGCATATTTTTCAAGCTGTATCTACAAATGATAGAAAGACACTTTAAACCTTCTATTGATAAGAAAGTTATTCCCCATCAAGTCCATCATTCATATTTACATTTCCATGTATCCCACAATCATGAGATGAACCTTTATGGATAAGAAAACAGAAGTGATGATTATATGATGTGATTTGGAATCTTCCACTCCAAATATGAGGACTGAATAATGAATGATGGGAATGGCAATATTATGTCATGATGAAAATGAATCACATAGAAATGCATAAACTTAGCAACCAATACAATTAGAGACACACGATCCGCAGCTTATTCAGATCATCTGTCATCATACTGTATAAATGACATCCTGATAACGTCACTATGAAACAGCTTCATTACACTGTAATAAAGTTGTCACTCACATTTCATAGATAAAACCATTAATCAACCCTGATGTAATGAAACTAATCATAGGTTGTTGCCACATTTCTCTCATTTGGGGTTTTGACGATGATGACATGTCCAACATGACCTCCCCTCCCCCCCCATCACTGTGTTGTGATGTGGTGATCCGGTGACGGTGACGTGTGGGAGGAACAGTCCATCGACACCTCGTAGGGAAGCGTCTCCTCCATGTTGTTTCTCTGGCAATTCATCCACATTGTTTCCCTCCATTGCACGTGCAAACCAATATGATACATTTCTAGGGTTGCAAAATTCCGGGAATATTCAAAGTTGGAAAATTTCCATGGGAATTAACGGGAATATACGGGAATTAACGGGAATAAACGGGAATATACGTGAATTAACGGGAATAAACTGGAAATGTTGTGGGTAATTTATACTAACTGTATTTACCTTGTCATATACAGACATAAATATAAATATTTTGTTTTGTCATAGGCTGATTTGAGCCTTGTGGAAACTTTGGGCACTTGACTATATGCTTCTGCATCGTTGTGTCATTCTTAACATAGGTCTTTGCACAGTATTTGCAAATGTACACAGCTTTTCCTTCTACATTGGATGGGGTGAAATGCCTCCACACATGAGATAGTGCACGTGGCATTGTTCTGTAGAATAAGATGAGAAAAAAGTTTGTAAAAAAACACTAATGCAATGCCAGAGATATAAATAGTTAGCCACAACAATTGGAATCGTCTGTAAACATATTTTACAATTGATGGATAAATGAATGGAAATAGGCTAGATGAACAGATGAACAATCCTCAATCAGCATGCTATATATTTTCCCCAGTAATATCATCAAAACTTACCTGACTAGTCCTGCACACTACAGCAGGCCTCAATAGTCCTGCTGTAGAGTGAAGGATGCTGGGAATTATCTGTGCATGTGATGGAAGAATGCACAGTGGAGGGCTGAAACTCAACGTGCAGCGTGTGCTGCATTCCATACATCTTTAAAATAGAGTTTTGAATGATGTTTTTATTGCTCAGCGTTTAATTTGCGTATTTTTTTTTTTTTTTTAAATTCCCCAAATTCCCGAGCCAAACTTCCCATGGAAAGTGTCCGGAAAGTGTCCGGAAATTGACCCTTTGCAACCCTATACATTTCCATTATATGGCTGATTCATATTCATCCCTGTTCTCTGCCTGTGTCTCCCTCAGCAGCGGGACCTCGGCGGCCCGGAGCCACTCGGTCACGTAGCTGATTTGTTGTCCATTATGTTCCCTAATGAGACAGGCTGCTGGTCTCAGATCAGATGAACCCTCTTGTCTACCTGCAGGTCGACAAAGTCACGGAACCTCCTTCTCCTGCAGAACCACCCGGTCTGCACAACTGGTCTAAATGGAATGTTCTCCTTTCAAATGACCATCGCCTGTAGATCAGTGAGCAGCAGAAGTTCCACAGGGTTTGTGAAAGGAACAACATTTTTCGCACAAATAGAAGCTGATTGAAAATAACAGTGTGATGGAAATCTGGAGATACAAGAGGCTGGAAACAACAAAGTTATCTACGTGTATTTAATAAGGGGCTTTCTGCAGAAAGGATCAACACAAGGAAACCACAAGGATCTCAGAGTGAAGATGAAGAACAGTCAGATTAACTGATTTTATATAGGAGAACAAGGCTGTTTGCCTGAGCCAGTTCAGACTGGTTCTGTAGGGTCGTTTTAGACAAGAACAAATCATTTACATACATTTCCATTGGTTTCTTTGGACAGTCAATAAGTAATGGAAAGGTCAAACAGGTATATAGAAAGGTCATACAGGTTTCAGGTCATAAACATTTAAGGTCATGGAGTCTTAGACAGGTACGCAAAGAGCTACTCTTCAACTATCAAATAGGGTTCAACCACACGTAGATAAAGATTAAGATTAAGAGATTAAGATACATTTATTTGTCCCAAACACATGCACAGACATGCACAAGCACACTCATGCAAGGGGAAATGTAACCTCTGCTTTTAACCCATCTGGTGCAGGACACACAGAGCAGTGGGCAGCCACGTACGGCGCCCGGGGAGCAGATGTTAGGGGAGTAAGGTGCCTTGCTCAGGGGCACTAGACAGGGTAGGGAAAATCCTCTTGGATTTTTGGACAGATCAATCCAGGTTCGTCTTTTTGTTGTTTCTCCGTGGAGTCGAACCAGAGACGATCCAGAGACCTTTACTGCCCATAGTCCAAGTTTCTGCCACTAGTCCACCGCCTCTCCTGGTCAATTTCCACTACAACAGGGGGGGGGAAATAATGTAGTGTTCCAGTAAGTCCTCAGCATGAATAGTTATTACATGGTAATAACAGCGTCCCAGCTGTTGATGTGGAGGAGAGCTCTACATGTTGCATGTGTTGGCTGACTGGAGGGAGACTGACGCCTGTAGGTGGCAACCATACCTCATCAAGAGCTGAATCACACGTGGACGCGCATCCCCCCCCACCCCACCACACACACACACAGACGCACACGCACTCAGAGACATGAGATCTGGGGCTTTAAGCGTTGATGCCATTGATCCCTGATAATTAACGACCTCTGGCAGATTTAAATGCGCGTATGGACGGGTGCGCAAAGTGGTCAAAGTTAAAGTGGTCCCTGGGCGATGCGCGGGCACGCTCACGCCTACACGGGGCGCGCACCTGCACTCACACACACACACACACACACACACACACACACACACACACACACACACACACACACACGTGACTCGGGGACCGTGGTTTGCAGCGCTGCAGACATTAGGAGCCGGTGGCAGGAACACACGCTTCACACGCAGCGCACGCACGATGCCGCCAGCCGCGTGCACGCTTATGTAATCAATACATCGGGTTCGGAATCTTCGTCTGGATGGAGAAACGCACCGCACCGCACCGCACCGCACGCACGCTCCCGCAGCCGATGACAAGCAAACCGGTGCTGATGCGACGCGTGTGATGGTTGCGGTGGGACGGATCTCCTGCGTCTGGGTCCAATAGGCTGCGTCCTCTCCTCAGGTCTCCTTCTCCTTCTTCTTCTTCTTCTTCTTCTTCTTCTCCTTCTCCTTCTTCTTCTCCTTCTTCTTCTTCTTCTCCTCCTCTCTGCACTGACCTGATCGGCAGTGTGTGTGCTGTGAATTAGGAAGCAGCTGCCGGTCTGATCTTCATCTCAAAGACAACGATGATGCGCGTTAAGACGCATCCTCCAGCCGCTGGGATCCGGACGAATTAAGCTCACTTTGTTTTTTTTTTCATCTTGTTCTTTTTCTCTTTCTGTGTGAGAGGGATTTTTATTCATTTTTTTTTTTTTTTTTGGAAAGGGGGAAAAAGAGGAAACCACCAGTGGGAGTCAATTTTGGACTGTGACCGGCTTTTGGACGGAGGGTGCTGCTGGACTGGGAGAGAGAGAGAGAGAGAGAGAGAGAGAGAGGGCCTTTACAGACTCCCCCCCCCTAATGTGAAACTCTGCAGGATCGCCTCCTCCTCACAGTCCAGAGGAATATCTCTCCAGGTTCCACAAAGGCACCACCAGGCCACTGCTGCTGCTGCTGCTGCTGCTGCTGCTGCTGCTGCTGCTGCTGCTGCTGCTGCTGGTCATCCGGAGAGGAGAGGAGAGGAGGAAGGGGGGGTGGTGGGTGGTGGGGGGTGTGGAGGTTTTTTTTGCATCGCGCACACAATCCGAGGGGGAGAACCGTGGCAACTCTTTCCTGAATGTTTGGCATCTTGGAGGGACCCGCGGACTGCAGCAGCCTCCTGGAGCCTCCTCCTCCTCCTCCTCTTCCTCACATGGAGCAGCTCCGTGCCTCGCTCACCAGGCAGCAGCTCATCCTGGGGCCCTGCTGCTGCTGCTGCTGAGGAGGATGATGATGATGATGATGATGGTTTTTTTTTCTTCCCGCACTGCTCTCAACCTCGATTTCATTTATTCGAGAAAATGCGTAAGTGTGTGTTTTTTGTAATCTTTTTTTTTTGGGGGGGGGGGGGTCTCACTGCATCCATCCGGAGGGGCTGCTCGGTGCTGTGACATGCTGCTGCTGTAACATCCCCATTACTCATCGCTGGTTAACCCGTGGTGTGTGGCGGGAGCACTCACACACACATTCACACACACACACGCACACACACACACACGCACACACACACACGCACACACAAACACACACACACACACACTCACACTTTCATGAGACCAGACTTCTTCCCCTAGAAATGTCCTCTGTTCACCTCCTTATGGTCGCTGTCTCTCTCGTGTGTGTGTGTGTGTGTGTGTGTGTGTGTGATGCTCAGAGAGATAAAGATGGATAGAGACAGAAGAGAGGTTGAGGAGCTGTGTGTGTGTGTGTGAGTGAGGAGGAGGAGGAGGGAGGAAGAGGAGGGGGGGGGTGTTAGCTGGTGCAACAAATTGTGTGTTTGAGCCCCTGTGTGGGTCTGTCTGGAACAGTCCCCGTTACCAGGAGGACATTACTGCTACAGAGAGAGGAGGAGGAGGAGAATCAGGGGGGGGGGGGGAGGGAGGGAGGGAGGGAGGGAGGGGGGGGGGCTACGTCATGTGGGTAATTCAAATTCAGTTCAGGTATTCTCTCAGCACACACACACACACACGCGTTTTTGCAGTGCCGGATTGGGCCAGGTGGGCAGACTGGCCCACAGGAAGGGGGCTTCGAGTTGGCCCCCCTAGCCCCCCATTCCTCCCCCATTCACCCTCCATTCACCCCCCCCCCCCTACCCTTCTTTTCTTTTCTTTTTTTTTTATTTCTCTCAAATATAATGCATGTGAACAGGAGCTGTCCGGCAGTGGGAGGTGCTGAAAATGCCCTGATGCTGAAAACACTTGTTTTCTGTGTATGTGTGTGTGTGTGTGTGTGTGTGTGTGTGTGTGTGGTTGTGTGTGTGTGTGTGTGTGTGTGTGTGTGTGTGTGTGTGTGTGTGTGTGTGTGTGTGTGTGTGTGTGCCTGTGTGTGTGTGTTAGTGTGTCTCTGTATGTGTGTGTGTGTGTGTGTGTGTGTGTGTGTGTGTGTGTGTGTGTGTGTGTTAGTGTGTCTCTGTATGTGTGTGTGTGTGTGTTAGTGTGTCTCTGTATGTGTGTGTGTGTTTGTGTGTGTGTGTGTGTGTGTGTCTGTGTGTGTCTGTGTGTATGTGTGTGAGCTGCCGTCACATCTGAAATTGCTCGGTGCTGCTGCAGCCAGAGAAGCATTCCCACTTAAGAGCTGAACCGGTTCCTCCAGTGAACACTCACACAGTCACGCCCGGCGCCTTTTTACGACCCGTCTGTAAAACCAAGGACACAGTCTGAGGGGTTTAAAAATGAGGAGCCCCCCCCCCCCCAATCCCACCCCCCCCCTTGGTCATCCTGTCGGCTAGCACAGGACGAGCGGGAGCCTGCCCGTCACATCTCACCTATAGCCTGTTTGATTGGGTTTGACGGGGGGTTGGGGTTGGGTGGTGGTGTGGTGGGGTAGGCTGATGATTAAATTGTGAATCATTTGCTGCAGTGCCATTTCAGCTGGTAGGAAAAAATGTGTGCATGGTGTATTGTGTGTGCGGAATTCATTTTCAGCCGTGCTTTTACAAACAAGATTTACGGCTGTTGTAATTATTTTAACTGCGATGGATTCTGTTCCACTTCCTGTGGGACTCTGGGAGCTGCTGAGGTTAAGGCCACACACCAGTAAGTGTCTGGATAGGGCATCGGGCCGCCGTGCACTACCTGAGCTGCCACACTGAACTTTAAGTTTCTGCAAAAAACTCGACTCGATGTGGCTATTTTTTTGCTTGAACTTTAAAGGTGGGTGAGTAACATGGTTCCCAGAGTCACCGTGGGGCCCAGACATGGTGACCAGTCCACTGCCAGGGTGGTAAACAGGATTTCCATGCTCAGGACACCACTCGGGGGAGATGTCGTGTCCCGTGGATCTGGATTTGGATTTGACACCTCTCTACCTCTCACTCTCTAACACTCCTCTGTCATCGCGACAGAGACGCCGAAGCGTGAGAGAAGTGATCGTTCCGACAGGCGTAGCATTCACCTGCCGGCTCGGGGGGGGGCGAGTGGAGGTAAACGTTGGCGGGACCACTCACCAGAACGGCCCTGACAGAAGCCGTCACTGTGGGGAATAAGCACTTGGGGCGAATAGATTACGCTTCATGCGTGACACACGTGCAGTCAAACCTCTGGTTGTGGAACAGGGTGAGCGGTGACTCATTTTCACGTCCAAGGTTTTCTTTCTTTTCTCTCTTTCACGCTTTTGTCCCCTGCGTCAAAGATCCAGTTCAAACATTAAGTGCAGCTTTACGTCACCATGGTGCTCTCTGGATTTCTCTTGACAAGCTGCCTACTTACACCTCACACACACGTTTGTAGTGAGTTGATTCATAGTGTCTTGTCTATTTTTTTTTCTTCTTTTCTTGCATCTGGAGACGTCAGCGTGGAGTAATTCACCATAAACATCTGTTCCTCGCAGGTGGTCACGTCGTCCATATATCTTCCCGGCATCATCACTTCAGCGAGATTTTCTAGCCATAAGTCAAATCATGTAAATCACAGAAGAAAAGATAATAAACTCAGATAATCAGCTCTCTATAAAAGTCAGAGATTTCTCATTCGAGCAACAGCAGCCAAGAGAAAACGAGCAACTGGGTCTGCCAAGGTTTCTACATACAACACTAAGCATACTGGGAAGTTAAGAGCCTTCAGGACCAGTTACACAACCGCGTGGAATAGACTTCCTGCTTTTTAATTCATTTTTGATGTCAAATGTCCGGTCAGTCAAACTAGGATTCAGATTTGACTTCCTTCTCCTTGGGTTATGGGTTGACCACAAACAAAATAGTTGCAACCGAGTCTTGAAAAGAAGAAAATCGGGCTTTGGTTGTTCTTCATCGGTCAATCTGCTCTCAAAACCAACCTTGACCTTTCTAGTTTTTAGATCCTTGAATCGGACTTTTAATCCATCCTCCAAGAGGTTTTCTTTTATTCCTCTCTTAACTTTACTTAGTCCACCCTTGATCCACTTATTGTCACGGTGATGGATGACAGTCGTGACTCAGTCTTTGCACAAAACGTAAATCAGACCCCGGGCTGTGGTAATAGATCAGGACCTGACCGGGCCCTGAGTGACTGCATAACACGTGGATCCAAACCTGTACTGGTTCCAGATCAGCCCTGAGGTCCTAGGGTTCGGACTGACCTGTGAAAACCGATATCGACTATAGCTGGGTTTCACTGAGTTCATAATTTAAAGACGTCACCTTCAGACAATGTGGTGAGCATCTTTTGACATTTTAAAGGACAAGTGCCTGTGCAAACCCTGCCTGTGTAGAATTGGTCGTTCACTTGTCCTGTAGGGATCCTGCTTGCAGCTTCTTCTTTCTTTCCAAACTGGAGAATCAGTTGTCGTTGTTGTTGTGAATTAACCCATTGTTGTGAACGTTATGGACAACGTCACCTACATTGATGTGTCTCAGCTGCAGCTGCTACAGAGCGCCAGTCTCCTGTTTATTCATTTATCGATATTGAACGTATCCCGTGTTTAAATTAGACCAAGTTCACCACTGCACTTCCATTGGCCAATAACAATATACCTACTAAGTGTGGACCCAATAAGATGAGCGGTTCAACCATATACAGGCAGAGACTTCTGGAACGTTACTGGTAGATTATTCAAAAACTAAACAATGCACCTTGTATTTACTCAATGACAGTGTAACCTTCTGACAAGCCCAAACATGGCATTTGTTAAACTACAGCAGGTCTTTCTGTCCTGAAACTATGAAGTGATTTACATTAACACACATTTCTTAAAAAGCGTCGGGTTTCAACATGTCACCAGCAAATATGCTGATTCATTTCCAAACGACTATCTTCTCCTCTGCACTTACGCTTGTGGCGACTGATGGGGGCAGTCTGTGTTTTTGAAGGATATGCTCGACTATACGTGGCCACTGTTGTGTTGTTTCATCAATTTCTATCGTGGCCCCGGCCTCCTGCAGGCTCCTCCGTGTGATATGAGGATTGGTGTTGGGAGTGGTGATAATTTATGGCTGAGGTGCCTCCGGGCTTGTGCTTTTTATCTTAACTAATACAGAGGGATTGTGTGCATTTCTGTGCTGCATGTGTCTGCGTGACATAAATAAGCAAGTGGGATGCAGCCCCAGATTAGACCGACTTCCTGCCGGCTCCATTTTGATAGATAACAGTCTGTATCTTTCCAGTAGCACCTCGGCAAAAACATGTGTTTGTGTCGAGTCAAGAGACAGGCCAATCTGAGCGGGTCGGACTGCTGGGGTGTGAACCAGTCCGACGCATGCCAGGCTGGAGAGACTTAGTATTCACTGTGGCAGCTTAAGTTATGCCTTTGTGCGCCAGAAAGAGGATTATTCAGCGAATCCCGCTCTGTGTCATTCACAAGTCTGCATTTCCAAAATCAACAAATATCAACGTGGTGAACTATGCAGAGGCTGGATCTGCGTGTGTGTGTGTCTGCGGATCCGTTGCAAACGGTATTGATTCCATGTGAAGAAAATCACAACTTATGGCACAAATGTCATAATGACTCATTGACTGTTTTGACTGTCGGTGCCGTGTTCCACCATCTGTGTTGTGCAGCATGTGTCTGCAGCAGCTCCCAGCCTTCCACTCCGATGAGAAGCTCTGAGAGGAAGAGAAAGCTCCGTCCACAGACTGCTCTGCACCGAGCACGCGTGTGCAGCTGAGCAACGTTCTGCCGTCAACTTTATTGTATGT
The DNA here is from genome assembly GCF_963576545.1 of Limanda limanda. Classification (NCBI taxonomy): domain Eukaryota; kingdom Metazoa; phylum Chordata; class Actinopteri; order Pleuronectiformes; family Pleuronectidae; genus Limanda; species Limanda limanda. Next base: position 7,093,110 of record NC_083638.1, on the reverse strand, counting down.
GATTAGAGTTGTGGTGGAGCTGTGATGTGAGGCGCAGCTGAGCACCGCCCACTGCTCTGAAGAATGCATAATCACAGTCAATAATGCCCTGAAGGCATTCACAGCTCTTCTACAGTTATATCGCTTTTTTTTTTTACGGTTTCAGAAGTTTTCTTCAGATTGGAGGAACAAGAATAAGATCAAGACCTATAATGCAGCTCGCACGGAAGCGCAGGAAGCTGTGCATCATGGGAATTGTCCCCGGGGAACACGCAGGGCTGCGTTTTCGATGGCAGTTTTAATTTTTGGATCTGATCCCAAGTTCATAAAACACTGATTAGTTCACAAAGACTTCACTAATCGAATGTTTTATCTCCTCTCCTCTCAATTTTGCAAACAGAAACAGTGAAAAGGTTCAGCCGAGGGAATCATCAAATCGTCAATAAATATAAAGTATCACAACAGGCGTAGTGCTATTGATTTCCAGGCTAATAGATCCAGATTCTAATCTTTTTCTACAATGCTCTTGGTATGTAATCCGTCACTGGCAGACAAGCAAGTCTCTACTTCAACCTCTCTAACTTTGCTCTGCTTCAATTATCAGACGTCTTATAGAACCAGTAGCGGCAGAGATATTCTCTTTTCATGTGGGGCCTGTATTTGTCGACCAGGGGCTTGAGAGAAGGCCAAATTTTAAGGCGATAGTTCAAATATGGTCTTGAAATAAGTGTGAAACTTGAAAATAACATTTAAGAAAACTCAAATTTGGTGCAGTTTGACCAAAGATATTTAAAAAATCACAAAATCCACTAGGAACTAGGATGCGTGTACAGAAACCGGAGCTTTAGATTTGGGATTTTTAGTCGTTGTGGCCTGATTTTAATTTCTCTAAGTGTACAGTTGAATCACAGCGCCTGCTCCTCCATGGAGGACGGCAGCTTGCAGTCACAGCTGTGAAAACCCAGAGATAGAGGGGATAAAAAAAAAAAAAAAAAAAATCAGAATGTCCATATAGAAAGTCCTGAACTCAGGCAGCATTATTCATCTCTGCTCCGTCCATCTGCACACTCAGTATGTTCCAAACGGTCACAGATCTGCCAAAATATGGTGCTAGTGAGATTGTGACAAACTGGGAATATGGACGGTGAGTGGAGGAGAATATTCTGTTTCTCTGGACAATCTGATTTTCTGTTTCAAGCTCAAACTGGGCCAGCTGTTGGAATCCATGTTTTAAATGCCACAAATCAAATCTAGCCCTCTCTGCCACCTTAAAATAGTTGATATAGTATAGCGTTCCCTCACTTGTTCAAGAATATAATCCAAAATGAATAGAAACAGAAAGTTATTTTTTCTAGAGATATATGAACAGTATGTTAGGATACTAAATACATCGGTATAAGAAATGTCCAGTAGTTGATACAACGATCAGAACAGCAACATATTGAGCCTGATATGAGAAATTATTTTTAAATAAAAAGAATGTGAAGACATTTTTTTTCTAAATATACACAAACTATACTGTTTGTATGATACTTGATGATATGTATTACAAATCTGATGTTCTGGACTATTTCTGTTCATTTCCAGCTGGCTTTAAATATTTTTACGTGGGACCTTAAGACAAAACCAGTGCCCGGTATAAAGAGTTGGATAAAAATCTATTAATAATTCAAAGAATTTCTTGAAGCATAATGTGCAACCACGATAAGAAGAGCCTGTAGTTGTTAGATGTGGAGACAAACCTGCACTTTTGACATTCTGGGAAACTTCTTAATCTACTTTAGTCTGGGTGATGTTGGATTTTCGAAACAGAATCACAGGTTCAGTTAACAGGCAGAAAAATAAAAGACACGAGTCACTGTTAGGAATATCTGTTGTGGTTGTGGTTCTAGATCCGTGCTAACAGCTGCGAGGAAGAACTCTGGAAAAGTGGGTGTTTTTGTGCTGAATATTAAAGTTAGAAAACCAAGATGCTCACGATGACACTGCTGATGTTGTGCAGCTGCAGTGTTTACTATGTTTAACATCATGGTTTTAATGTGTTCACCTGCTAAAACGTTATAATCAGCACTAAAACGATACAGTTCATACCGCTGGGAGAGTCGTGAGATTTGCAGCTTTATTGGAAAAATAAATGTTTTGGTGTCGGTTAAAGAGTGAACAGATGAACACAGAGGTTTTAATTTATCCTGAGGGGAAAGATTGTGAAAAGATCCTTTCAAGGGAATTCGACCCAGAAACTGTCAACAGATTTCACTCAAAACTCAAAAACGCTCAAGCTCTCAGACATTTAGGGGATGAACAAAGATTTTTATAATTCATGTGAAAAGACAATTTCGTGGGAATTCATTGAAACCTTGGACGTCTTTGATAAAGTTTGCACGGATCCAGTGGATGTGTTTTACTGAAGTGAAAACATTGGTGCTTCACTGATGCAGTCGGGGGATCGTGTGTCAGCTCAGCTTCACGCCTCAGTGGATCTTTACCAAATTTTGCAATCTTCTTGTTGTCAAGTCCAAATCAATAATCCCTTGGTGACGGCCGCACCAGAGGAATATTTGGGCGACAACCTAAGTCGGTAGGAATCTGATCTCTGGACAGTTCATCCACTGGTTAAGATATTTCAGTCTGAGCCAAAGTGGTGAACTGGGAGGCCGATCAAAACCATTAGGATCCCTGATAATCTTTAACTGAATTTCATTATTCAGCTTTTTTTCTCTGTGAAATTCTTTCTCCTGCATTTACTACCCACAGTTCTACAATATGAGCAATTTCCCTCTTCTCCCTTTGACTTTTTGGTGGTTTCCTAATTGGAGATTCACCGAGGCCCGAGAAGAGAGAAACGAGTCTTTACACTGCAAAGACCTGACTGGCTCATGATGAATCGGTTGCAGGCCACACACACAAAAACACGTACACGCTGCACAAATGTCGCCTGGACACACAACTGCACAGCAGATTCCAGCCCTGTGCAGCACAATGAATCTTAACTGCAATCGCGATCTGCCACGTGCAGACACCACGGCCGCTCTGGTGTTAGTGCTCCGTCTGCTCCTTCTGCACCCCCCCCCAATAAAGAGATGACAAATCAGTTTCTGCTGAGGTGACAGAGCGTGCACGGTCACATGACTGTCCGGTGTAGAGACCAGAGAGGAGTGAATTCCAACAGGGAAGACCAGTGACACTGAGCAGATCCTGCAAAGTGAAGCAACGCAACTGATTTCTAAGGAAACTCCTGGTGACTGTATGAAAGTGAAAAGTTCTGCAAGGTCAATATGGGCCGATACTGATTTAAAGGGGTAAAGATTTTGAATATATGGGTCGATAAAAATGAATATGTTGGTTATCAAACCCTTTAACAAAGCAAGGTAACTGAGGCTTTGATATTCCACAAACAAAGACTTTACAGTTAATAAAACTATAAAAGAAAAGAAATCACAATTACAACTACACATATAGAACTGTTATTAAAAAGATAAATAAGATCATTATCTCAGTGTAAAACATAAATGCTTTCTTATTATCTCTGCATTGTTCAACTTCAACTGCATTCTTCACTCAGAGAAAAGTGTTTCTATTGCTTCACATCAGCAAACTGATGTAGATTCCTGTCCGTCTGCTCATGTTTGGAGTTTTTATCGGCCGACCAATAAAATCTGGCTTCAGTGGGAACCCACACGGGCGCCTGCGGGTCGTCCACTGACCACACGGTCTGCGGTTCGATCCCCGGGCTCCTCCAGTCCACTCGCTGACACGTCCTGGGGCGAGACACTGAACCCCAAACTGTGCCCAACAGCTGTGGCTTGATATGTAATGGAGACAGTGCTGCACATAGAAGAACTGAGTGTGTGAGTGGCAGAGACAACACAAACAACCATAGTGTGTTAAGATACGATTAAGATACATCTATTTGTCCCACACACATGCACAAGCACACTCATGCAAGGAGGGAAATTTAACCTCTGCTTTTAACCCATCTGGTGCAGGACACACAGAGCAGCGAGCAGCCATGTACGGCGCCCGGGGAGCAGATGTTGGGGGAGTAAGGTGCCTTGCTCAGGGGCACTAGACAGGGTAGGGAGAATCCTCTTGGATTTTTGGACAGATCAATCCAGGCTCGTCTTTTTGTTGTTTCTCCGTGGAGTCGAACCAGAGACGAACCAGAGACCTTTACTGCCCATAGTCCAAGTTACTGCCACTAGTCCACCGCGTCTCCTTTATTATTATTATTATTTTTTTTTTAATGGAGATATGTAATGGAGACAGTGCTGCACATAGAAGAACTTAGTGTGTGAGTGGTACATACAACACAAACAACCATAGTGTGTGTTCGAGTGTTACTCAATGTGATGAGGACGATAGTCGGACCAAGCCAATAGGATAAGAGACGTAGGGATAGTCATCGGCAAAGAAGGATCTTCCGAGAACGCTACGCACCCTGGACACACTGTGAAGGGGTGAAGTTCAAGTGAGAGCGTGCGTTTATCGAATCGCACAATCACGCAACGACTCATCCTCCGAGTCGCGCCGCACTAATCCCACAAACACCAGCGAGCGCCGCCCGAGCGTTCTGCCGCTTCACGAGTCAAGTTCAAAAAGCTCTTGTAGGTGAAAGCAAGTCGTTGGAAGGAGCTTCGCCTCGGAGCCGGAGCAAATCTCATTGTCTGCTTATCAGCCGGGAATTTACTCCGCCTTACTGAGATATTCCCTCCGAGAATTAGGGATAATAGCCGAAGTGATGACTGTCATGATGAGTCTCTATCTCGCTGTGTGTTCAATGCCCTCCCTCCCCCTCCTCCCTCCGTCTCCCTCTCTCCCAACTCCCACCCCCCCCACCCCCCCCCAATTTATCTCATTCTCCACATATTAATATACATTTTATCTGGTGCCAGTTCATTTAGCTCAGATGTCTTTGATGAAAGTATCTTAACGGCACTCGTGGCTCACGAGGAACAGACAGACAGACAGCGATCCGTGATTTCGCTGAAGGGAAAGTCTCTGAATCAGTGTAAGAATAAAAATGTATATCTGGTTCATTAATACTTTGGCATCTGGTGCAGATTTCTAGTTGCTGCAATACACTAGATTGGCTTAGTTGGCAAGGATGAAACCTCAGTCACTGGCGCCAAGTCCAACACGACTGAACCGACGAGGGGAATCTTGTAACGTTGACAAGTTGCCTTTTTAGTATGTGGCGGAAATTTGCCTCTGCTACATTTTTACCCCCCCCCCGCTTTTCAGCCGCAGTGTTTTTCGGGGATTTGAACGAGTCTGTTAGAACATCTCGTTCCCCCGTCGCCGTGAACTGATGCATTATTGGTGAACCGCGAAAGCATTTTGTCCTTCGCATTCAAAGGGAAAGAAAGAGAGAGAGAGAGAGAGAGCGCTCCTGTGATGATATTTCGTTGTGCCTTGTATCCTCAATAATAACAAAGTGGCTTTGATATTGTTGTGAAGTGTATTAAACCTCGGCTGAGCGTCGGAGCGCTTTAATGAAATTTGCCGCGCATTTGTTCTTCCTCTTGTTTTCCTGCGTCCTGAAACCGTTTCGAGTCACAGGAGATAGTCACGTCCCAAACGCCTGTTTTTTTCTCTTTATCACAATCAGACAACGACGCCACTTTCAAAACATATTTCAGCGATTGCTCCACAACACAGGTGCACGTTGAAATTCATAGCTCGTGGCGTTGAGATCCACATTAAAACTTTACTATAATATGTGTAACTGCAGAATTGTTACAATTTCATGTCATTTTATGTCAAATATAATATAAAATCAAATTTTTCTGTTTCTATATGATGATATATAACTTATCAATGATGGACCACCAGAAAGCCAATAACTATTTTGATAATTTCCGTCATGTTTCGAGCAAAGATGCCAAATATTTTTTGCTTTTCGCTGCTGAAATGTCACAAACTGAAGCTTCAAACATGAACATACCGTAGCATCCTCACTTAGAGAGGACAGGAAGCTTCTTTGTCGTTTATAAACTTTGTTAACTTTTACACGAACATGTGCCTTTTTCCTTCACTCCGTCACTTGCGCACATCAACAACAACCTAACTTCCTCATTGCCACCCGATCCCCCACAAAACCAGCCAATGAGAGACTCCCTTCCCCAAACACCCCATCCTATTTGTCTAAACAATCACAGGTCCCGCCCCCAACCCCTTCACTGCCGCTCAGGACATCAGAACATTCCTTAAACACAATGTCTTACTGACAACGGCCAACAATCACACATAACCATAAACCCCAGTCCGTTACAATACATTGACCGTTTTGAGTCACAGGAGATAGTCACGTCCCAAACGCCTGTTTTTTTTTACAGTTTATCACAATCAGACACCGACACCACGTTCAAAACATATTTCAGCGATTGCTCCACAATCCAGCTGCATGTTGAATAAATAGCTCGTGGCGTTGAGATCCACATAATAACTTTACTATAATATGTGTAACTGCAGAAATTTTACAATTTCATGTCATTTTATGTCAAATATAATATAAAATCAAATGTTTCTGTTTCTATATGATGGTATATAACTAATCAATGATGGACCACCAGAAAGCCAATAACTATTTTGATAATTTCCGTCATGTTTCGAGCAAAGATGCCAAAGGTTTTTAGCTTTTCGCTGCGGAAATGTCACAATCTGAAGCTTTAAACATGAACATACATTGACCGTTTTGTTTCACAGGAGATAGTCACGTCCCAAACGCGTGTTTTTTACAGTTTATCACAATCAGACACCGACGCCACGTTCAAAACGTATTTCAGCGATTGCTCCACAACACAGCTGCGCGTTGAATTCATAGCTCGCGGCGTTGAGATCCACATTATAACTTTACTATAATATGTGTAGAAAGACGACGGTCACTGGGTTTATGTTGTGGAGAAGAATAAAGCTGTTTCCGTTTCTTCAGCTCCACTTTGAACAGACTTCTGCTGCTCAGATTAAAAAATGTTCCCAACAACAGCCGCGTGTCAGAGGTGGAGCTCACCCACTACACCAGAGAGATGTAAGACGACAGTTGAAGCGGCTTTGCTTCGCGCCGCCGGCTGACGCAGTCGTTTCTGCACCGAGCAATTAACTCGCGGGTCAGTCGCTAACTGTGGAGACCAGTGTTCCCAGGGCAGCCCACAGACTTCAGCAACAAACACAGGATCAGGACTACAAACCAAATAATTATTTGATTTATGTTATTTGATTTATTTTTTTGTACATTTTGACCTTTTAACACCGTCTCATTATAACGAGGCGCTGTATGGTAATCCTGCACATTACAGGCTGGAAACATGCCATAAACGAGCTGGCACTCATTAGAGCACATGCCTCGGCCAATTAAGGTCCAGCAGTCCCCATAAATTCAATCAAGCTGCACCACATTACCCACACTCAGACATGTCAGTCTCTTATGTGTACGCCATATTTCTTCATTAAGTTACCTGAAGTGTTCCCTGGATAATCAGTGAGAGGATTAGTGCAGATCTCCCAAGGTGAGCAAAACACCGGATCTGCTCTTTTGTTCCGATCTGTGCCAAATATCGGATGTTCATCTTTTGGCAATTTGCTCATTGAGGTCAGATGTTCACATGAATATTCTACGTCTTTACATTCAACACAAGGGAAACTATATCAATCCTCTAGAGTTTGAGGGAAAATGTGTTACCCCACAGTAATTGTAGAGAGATCATTATATGGATCCACACCACGTTTCCCCTGATAGTAGATTCAAGCACTTTGCTAACCCAAGATTCCTTTTCCTTAAAGCTCTCTGCATTCATTCTTGATATAGTCATAAAAATGTCAAAAAATACCCTTTTTCACAATGCTATGCTAGATTTTTGCTGTTTTAATGGATTCTTCTTTGGCCGATTCCATATCTCTCCACCATAAACTGCCCAGTGGTTTTTCCTGTACTCTTGCTTACTATGAGAAAAAAGAAAACACACTCTTCTTGGCGAATTTAATGAGCTAAACGCTTAAAACTTTACACGTATGAAACATCTGTCCAGATTAAATGGAACATTATTCATGAAAAGACACATATCTGTTTATTGAACTATTTTAAAAACTACAAACAAACATTGACTTGTCTCCATTTTACGTTATAATCTTCTAACCTCAGAATTTAAGCCCATATCGATGCCTCAATAATGTTTGGGTTAGCAGAATAAAATTGCTTTAGGTGAGTTGGGTGTTTAATAATTAATTATATTTTGGATTAACTGATTAATTAGCACAAAGATTTACTGGCTCTTCCTGATCCAATGTGTGTAAATGAGTCTAAATGTGCAAATATGTTTGGGTTTTGAAGACATCTCCTCATTAATCAGGAAAACATTTAGCGCATTAATCAATAATGAAGATAATCATTAGCTGCAGCTCGAGTCTCTGAGATCTTCAATCATCATATGCACCAGTTTCCTGTTGCACTTGAAGCTCGACGTCTTCGAGGACGAGCAGACGAGGCGAAATTCTGCAAGCTCGTCTAACAAGCACCTGCTGCCCGGACTTTAATTATCCAGGCAGGGAATACAGGCACAAAGAAAGAGGGAGCGCCAAGTCTTTATCTCATTCACACCGTGGAAATTGAACTAACAATGTTTGGAGACGGTTGCGCCGCTCCACTCACCCACCGAACGTCTGGGTTTAGCAGGTCTGAGCAGGAGAAGCAGGTCACACCAGGTGAAGGGTCGATATTCCTGCAGCCCAGAATAAAAACGTCACTGTGAAAACCTCCTGAATGTCAACTCCTGCAGGCGCAGAGGAGGAGAGAGACTTGTTGTGTTTTAGCTTCACCGTCATGTTCTGTTGAATCAATATCATGAGTCTGAAAGAGCTTCTGAGAGTTTATTCCAACCTGAAGAGGAGCAGAAAAACACGAGGATAATCTACACCTGAAGCCTTCTCAACAGATCAGATGACAAGTAGAGCTGCAAATCATCATCTTTATAATTAGTATCATATTTACCAAATAAAATCCCAAATATTGACCAACAAAAAACTTAATAATTGTTCATTATAATCATTCTGAATAATCCATGACTATCTTTGATAAAAAAAGATGTGAAATATGCTTTTAACTACAGAAATGCTAACATTTCATGTAATTGTATGTCAAATATAAAATTAGATCCCATTTTCTGTTTCTATATGATGAAATATAACTAATCAATGATGGACCAACAGAAAGCAGATAACTATTTTGATAATTTCCGTCTTGTTTTGAGCAAAGACGCCAAAGATCTTCATCTTTTTGCTGCTGAAATGTCACAATCTGAAGCCTCAAACATGAACATACATTGAACTTTTCAGCTTTCAAATGTTGTGCAGACAAAATAATCACCTTGAAGACTTCCCTTTACGATCTGGGCGACGAGCATCAAATATTCAGCCTCAACTGGGACCCTACGAGCGTCAGTAACGCTGTCCCTGAGTCAACCGGTGTCTCCCAGTTGTGTTTCCTCTCTCGCACTGGTGGTGATGATATGTAGACTATGTATGCTGAATCATTTAATACAGAGTGGAGCAGCAGAGGGCTAAGGGGCATATGGCTTGGTTGGAGCCGAGCCATGTGGCTTAAGGCGGGGTAAACGCATGGGCATGGAGAGCTCGGTGCATTAGCTGCTCGGCTCCGAGTCGTGTCTCTCTGTCGTCTCCACAGCGAGCGCGTTGTTTATCCAACAGCCGTAAATGAAACAATACAATCAGGCTTTTTGTGTGTGTTTTTTTTTTTTCCCTGTGTCAGAGGAAGTTGGTGTTCTCGGGGAATCAGGCCTCTTGCTCTGTCAATACCGTTTGTCTGTGCGTTCACATGAGAGAGAGAGGAGAGAGGGAGAGAGGGAGAAGAGGGAGAGAGAGAGAGGCAGACGGAGAGAGGACGAGAAAAAAATCCTTGGCGATGAAAGACTGCTGTATTCACACTTTCTCCTCGGACAGTTTGTACCGACACTAACGTTCTGCTGAGGCTATGATCGGCCGTGATTGGCTAAATGCACTGGAGAGAGAGAGAGAGAGAGAACGCTGCCGCTGAGCCGGAGCGCTGACGACGGACTGTGTGTGTGTGTGTGTGTCGACTGTTGATTATGGGGAGAGCCTGTGGTTCCATCTATTTCATATTCATGAGCCAAATGGTGCACGATGTAATATTCATGAACAAATTAGACGTTCAAAACACCCGTGTGAGCGAGGCCGTATGGAGGATGCACAGAGACTCATAAACCCCCTCCGCTTAAAAATGTCTTCCACCTTCTTTACCGGCCCGATGCACACGTGCACATGTCGAGTCCTGCTGCTGTTTCCCTGCATCCGAGCTGCGGAGGCTGAATATAACCCGCTGGCTTTTTCCTTTTTTTTCCCCTTCCTCTTCCTTTTTAGTAGCACAGCGCTCTGCACTTGTCTCCGTGCAGCAGCAGCAGCAGCAGCTTCTGCAAGCGTCGGGGAAAAAAAGAAGACAGCCTTTCCTCCTTTTTAGAAATATACATCCTGTTTACTACACAAGAGGCCGAGCGGCTTGTAGGAGAGCGGCTTTGTTCTGCCTCTCTGATCAGCTGGCGTGCGAGCAGTCGGGACGGAGAGGAACTAGAAGTGTGTCCAATCAAGCTGAGTCTTTTTTTTTAAAGGCCCTGCTGCAGTCCTCGGGCAGAGGCCGCGTTTATGACCCAAAAAAATCGAGGGAGGAAAGTTTGGTCCTCGTCCAAAACCCTCCGGCTCGTATGTGTTCAGTTTGAGGAAGGTGCAGTACTACCAGGAAGCCTCACGAGGCACCTGTACATGCGTAACTGAATCTGTGCGTGTGCATGTGTTTGTATAAACAGTATGTCGGATGAAAGAGGAATTTGTTAACTTTAAGATTAAGATTAAGATTAAGATACATTTATTTGTCCCAAACACATGCACAGACATGCACAAGCACACTTATGCAAGGAGGGAAATTTAACCTCTGCTTTTAACCCATCTGGTGCAGGACACACAGAGCAGGGAGCAGATGAGTAAGGTGCCTTGCTCAGGGGCACTAGACAGGGCAGGGAGAATCCTCTTGGATTTTTGGACAGATCAATCCAGGTTCGTCTTTTGGTTGTTTCTCCGTGGAGTCGAACCAGAGACGAACCAGAGACCTTTTCTGCCCATAGTCCAAGTTTCTGCCACTAGTCCCCCGCCTCTTCAGACCTGCTCTGGTTGTAGAGAACACATCGAGATTTGCTGCATGCTGCAACAGAACGTGAGATATTCAATGAGGTCAACAGGTGCCTCTAATATACCGTCACTCAGGGATAATGTAATCAGATGATGAATGTTCTCTTCTTGCCGTTGACTTCAGTTAACCATCAGATTAACAACCACCTCCATTACATCAGCTAAATGGGAAACTACGGTGACTTTTGGTGATTACAGTGCGTTTGGTCAATTACGGTAATGGTGCAGATTTAAATCACATGTTTTCCCCATTAGGTGATCAGGAGGTGCTTCACACCCCAGTGGGTCTCATCCCTTCTGGAGGTCGTCCCTAAACCGAAGGTCACCATCACAGGTCAATGACTGTGGGTGTGCGTCTGAAACCTATTCCAACACACCCATGGGCTGGAATTGATGGCAAATGACATGCAGAAATGAGGCCGTTAAGGCAGTTAATGTGATTTCATACCTTAATTATTTCATTTCATACCTTAATTGCTTTGTTTTATATATTAAGCAGATAAAATGTGATATCCATCTTCTCAGTTCTCTGGGATTCTCCTTTTGAAATTGGATATGAGCCCTGCAGATCGCCCAATTACCCCTGTATGATTAGTGTGATGTCAGATGGATAGTATTCTGCATTTCTGCATTTCTCCGGATGTCTTCTGGTTTCTGTTTGTACTTTGACCAATCAGGAGCAGGCTCTGGTTGCAGGCGAAAAAGAGGCAGAACACATTGACCTAAATACGTGGGCTTTTTAATTTATCAGTATTTATCTGCAGACAGCTGTTAACAGTGATGAGCCAGAATGTCGGCTGGACCTAAAACACCTACAGAGGTACTGGTACTCGTCATTTATGTGGAAAAACATTCAGCTAAAAGCAATGAAGGGATTTTATAAAGTACTTAGTTACAGTGCCTACTCACAGTATCTGTTCTTAGATATTCTGGGGTACTTTTCACTTTTACTCCAGTACTTATATTAACAAGTATCTCAACTCTCTACATTTGTATAAAAATGTTGTTTTTTGTCATATTTTTTATAGAATCGGTGTGTAGGGAGGAATTGATCCACTGATCCAATCAGAGCAGACAGGTTACATTAGAGCCCGCCTCCTTTAACAAGAGCATCACTGGTGAAGAATAAAAATGTTTCACTTGAGACTGTTGGGTTATGGAATAAGCGTGTAACTCTACTTTTTACATTAATACGTTTTGACTACATGCATTTTTTCTTTTACTTAATCAATTTTAGTACTTTCTCCATCAATGCATGTAAAGAAACTAGTCAGAACATTGTACAGAAGACGGAGGCTTGAGCCAGATACCCAAAATATACAGTGGATAATTCGCTTTCACACGATGGCTGGTGGGCACCGAGATTGGCTGGTTGCAGCTGCTTTTGTGTGTGTGTGTGTGTGTGTGTGTGTGTGTGTGTGTGTGTGTGTGTGTGTGTGTGTGTGTGTGTGTGTGTGTGTGTGTACACGTGTTGTGGCACTGCAATAGTTTGTTTTCCTCGGAGTGGATTTGTGCCAGCGTGGCCCGTGCTCATGGTGATCAATAGGCATTAGCTCGAGACAAGTGTTTTGTCAAGTGGGTTGTTCACTGAGTGATTGGCGTCTCCGTGCTCGGCTCAGACTTCAGCCTGAACCCGTCCGGCTCCTCTCGGCCTGAGTGACTGAGCGCTTCACTCACTGGGCTGTCAAATCTTTTCTAAATAAAAAACACAGCATCGCTTCCCGAGCTCGGAAATTATCCATCAAAATATGTTTCCAGATCAATCTCCAGGTGGGAAAAAAAATGGGTTCCCGGGATCGAACGCTGGCTCGGTTCCTCAGCTGTTTTTTTAATAATTTGAAGGTTGTCATCGTGTGATTATTGAAGTTTCCTTCCAAACCAAAAATCATTCATCGTGACCGTCCAATGTTTAAATAGATATAATTCATCAAACGGGGAATTTCCCTACTGAGAGTAATAACGTTTATCTCCATGGCTGTTCGACCTGTTGTAGAGTCATGGTTCACAAAGTTTGGGACTTTCTAGAGAAGGGTCGGGGTTTGATCAATATTAAACCTGAATTCACTTCCAGCTGAAAATGAGCAGCAGAGGATGAAATGTTGAATAAATATCCATCCGTCATCGTATCAATAGAGTTTATCCTTCAAGAAGAAGCTGCAGCCGATCCCAGGTGACACTGGTCAGGAGTTGGGTTAGATCCTGCTCTGGTCTTTTATTAATATGTATTTGACATGTTGATTTAACAGGTGTAGTTTATAGACAGATGGATGGATGTGTGCTTTATTAATCCAAACATTGGAAAACGATTGTGTTAAAGCAGCAATAACGAGCAATAAAACAGATATGAAGAATTAGAAAAGCTCCAAATTAGATTAGATTAGATTTCTTTATTTATCCACACAACGGGGAAATTCACTTGTTACAGCAAAATAAGAGAAAAACAGAATTTAAATAACAGTGCCGAAGCACAATAAAAAAGATCACAATATGTACACTACTAAACTACACATAATGAGAGTACAGAAACAAAAACAAAAACAACCTGCAAAACAGACACTGTGCAAAAGCAGGTACTGGGGAGAAAGTGGAATGATGTAAGTGCTATTGTAATGAAAACAAAAATATTATAAGTAATATTGCAACAGTAGTGACCATGATACAGAAAATAATTAAAAAGTAAGTGACCATAATATAAATAATACTACAAGATAGCATAATGGAAATATAAATATTGCAATGTAACCATTATAAGTGACCATGATATAAATATAGATGTAAAGTGTTGAATATTATTGTGCATAGTAGTGATCTGAGTAAAAAATAAAAATAGATTGTAATATACTTAAAAAACATACAAAGACACTGTACATACTCCCTAAGTAATTATTCACAATAAAGCACTAGAATACAAAGTAAAGTAGTAAATACAATAGAACATCAAATACTCCTATAAACAGGAGACTCAATATATGAGATGACAAACTATGAATAAGAGACAAGTGTGCAAAGTTGCAGTAATTGTTTGCATTTAAGACAATGTAATGAAGTAGGTGTAAATATGACAAAAAATGAAATATGAAGTTGTTTTTCCTCAACTTTTTGTGTGTTTTTCCAACAGGATTAGGCAAAAACTACTTGATGGATATCCTTGAAACTTGTTGGAGGTTTGGTGTTGATCCAGATCAGGGGGCGGACCAGGGAAAAGTTTTTCACGGTATTCAAGGTTGAGGTTTTTTTTCAACATTTGAGTTGATATCTCTGAAAATAATTCACGGATCTTGATGAAAAAAGTCAGACGTGTTGAGGGGACTGATATTTATGAGTGTGTGTCCAAATCAAAGTCTGGATCCAGTGACTTTACTGGGGTTTTACTGGGGGACTGGTGCTTGGTGGAGGTAGACCCTCTGAGTTAGTTACTGCTGTAGATGTTGGTTTCACTTTGACCAGCCTGTTGTGTGAACTGTCGGGTTTCTCTATGACTTTGTAAGGTCTCGGCCTCGTTATGTAAGAGATATTGTGACATGATGCTTAACAAATAAAACTGAATCTCCGTATAGATGCTTAAAAAATACATAATAAGAGAGAATAAGATTAAAACATCAGGTGTTCTGCCTTCTGGAATCTAAGCTCAGCATCAGGGGAAAGTGAATTTCCTTCTTTTATTTAAGTGTAGAATTTGCTGATGGATCTGACACCTGTCCCGTTCGATTTGTCAGTTCAGTAAATTGACAATTAACAGCCTAATCTGGATTATTTAATCATTTACTTTCTCATCGACTATGTACTTTTTTGACACATTAGTAGAAAAATAAATGGATTACAAGGAGAGGAACAGAGAGAGGGAATCATTAAGGCTGCAGACCAGTCAGTGCACACCAGCCGGTTTCTCCTCCTCTGTTCTTCTATCGAGTTTGATCCCCTTCCTTCAGATTTAGATTCAGCTGCGAAAACTCCTGTGTCGAGAATCCAAACACTAGTTCTGTTTGCTCTCAATAACATTCCAGTCCACGCACCCATCTCCCAACTGCAGCTCAATTGATTTCCTTTCACACTCTCCCAGTTCCCGTCCCTCTCCGCTCCATCTAATGAGTTACAAACCAATTTGCACCTGATTTCACATGTCGACTTACACAGATGAATAATCGCAGAGACTCGCATGTTCCCTGTGCGGCTGCTTTCTGCTGCATCGCACACGGGGAACAATGGTGAACGCCTCACAAAGCATGTCAGGCGTATTGTATTCCACTCTAGATGCATATTAATGTGGACGCTGTCTGTACATTAACACCGTCTGGATTGGAACGTACAGTTCCTTTAAATAGGAATCTGCACAACAAAGAGGTGGCCAATGGGTGACTGGGGAGGCGGCTAACGTGGCCGTGGCCTTGGAGACGTGCAACAGGAGGGATAATTTCATTATTGAAGAATCTTCCGGGCTCCTTCCTTTTGCCTCCCCACCCCGACGGTGTTCAAGGTTAATTGTCGTAAGTTCAGGCCAAAGGGAGGCGACCAGAGGTCAGCCGCCACGCCAGAATTCAATTTTATTAAGATGATTGTGCATTCGAGCAGTATTTTCCATTAGACATTGATTTCTACCTCCGGGCGGCTTCAAAGAGTCGATGGTCCCCGCTCCTCACGAGCAGCGCTGCGGATGGAAGAAAGTTCAATGCAGCACATTGACTGTAGAGCCAAACGTAAGGAAAAGGGAATATGAAATGTCCTCTGAGCCGTGTCCTGAAATCAGGCTCTTGGCAGTGGCATTAACAAAAGGTGTTTGGCATCGCAGAGGCACTGCAGATAGACGCGGGCCATTCCAGACGCCGGCGTGTGAGCGTGTCTCAGCCGTTTAGAGGATTGCTTGTGTAACACCATCTGTATTCAGGGGATCAACACCCACTTTTACACCAGGGCAGGGAGAGAGGAGCAACAGTGACTTCAGCCAACATCTGTCGCTTCCCCTCCGTCCTCCATTCACTCATCCGCCCGTCGCTTTCATCCACTTAAAGTAGTGACACAAGACCGGATCTGTTAATTGGAGGAACAATTCGCTCCTCGCGCTGAATGCGGAGGAGAAAAGTGTTTTTCTGCAACGGAACAATGAGATTTAATGCTCAGGGAATGATTCATGGATTCAGCTTCATCACGTACCGCAGGAAACCCAGAGAAAAAACTGGGAACTTCAGATGTGTCGTGGGGAGATGAAGGTGAAATAAGCCAGTTAGTAAGTCAAAAGATGGAATTCTGAGCCCCTGAGTTCATCAATAGCAAACTATTCTGCTATTTCTGATAATTAAATCATTTAGAAGAAGTTTTGAAGGAAAAATAATATTTGCTCGTAACAGCTCCTGCTCACATGTTCGAGTGGAGGCGTTTGTTGCTCTCTTGGTTTTATGTGATAGTAAACTGAACATCAACAAGTGTTGGAGATTCGATTGAACAAAACAGAGAATTTTGATGATAATTTTCCAACAGATTCTTATCTTTGTTGACCAAATAATATAATTTTCTTAAAAAGATTATTTGATCCTGAAATAGAGATTATATTCATAGAGATTACTTTCATTTAAATTTGTCAAATGTCATTTAATAGAGGCCCAGTTCCACAACCATAAAACATTTCAATAGTGCAAATCTAATTGAAAGATAAAGACGGATATTCCCAAAAAGCTTGACAAGGTGCTGCCAAGAAGTTTCAGAAATCAGTATTTAATTCAGCGAACTCAGGTCCGTGGGCAACATTAGATTTTAAAAACAAGAAGTGCTCTCAGAGAGTTTCTTCCTCCGCCAAAGCTCAAACTAACCATGTTAAAGAAAGTAAAAAAAATGAATCCACTTAATGGGTTCTCCCTTGGGTCCCGACCAGCCTCTCCACAAATAGTAATTAAAGTGGTTCAGTACATTCTGTTAAATCCTGATAGACAAACCAATGGATGAGGAATGAAAACATGTCCTGTAGGCGGAGGTAACAAATCCTAAATGAAGATGATGATTTAACCAAGTGAGTCCAGGATCCAAACATGGTTAAAACAAGTCTGCAAATGTCACAGGATTTAATTTGATTTGTGGATTGACTGTGTCTCTGCCTGCAGGTCCAGAACTTTATATCTACAGTTGCTGGGAGGTCAGCAGCGTGTGAGACTTGTTATTGGGATGATTATTACATTACATTATTAATATTAGACAGTAAGTTCCTGTTTAACCATAATAACTTAACCTAAATCTCAGCTTATGGGGTTTTAATAGACCTAATAAAAATACTGCATCTCTGATCATAAGATTTGTAACTAGCATGCAAACATGGATCCTGTACTTTAGCTTGTCTGGACTTTTTCTTTTGATGTGCCATGAGAAGCATGATGAATTTGTGAAGAAAGGAAAAGCTCACTTTATGAAAGTGCATGTGCGAACATCTAGAAGTATGAAAAAGCTAATTAAACTGTAGATATTAAAGACAAGAAGGCTGGAAACTGAGGTTGAGGAAGATGTGACGTCCGACACCACTGTAAAGGCTCAGAGATGCAAATCCGCACGAAGCACAAACTGCTGTAACTTTGTTGTTTCTTTATACAGCACCAGTTTTTACAGTATAATGTGTGAAAGATGAGACGCTGTAAAGCTTCTTGTTGACACAGCAGCCGCTCGCTGCCGTTCAGGCGACACTTTGTTTTTCTAACTTTTACGAGATTTCTTTTGCCTCCATTTCCTTGACAGCAGCTTTGATAAATGATCATTGCAATGTCCAAAAAAAAGGGACCAGTCCATTTTGTTTCTCCTTCATCGTTAAGTGCTTTTTATCTTTGGAAGGACAAACCTGCTCTTCACTTGGCTTCTGGCTTGCAGACACTTATTTACATGTTTTCTTTATCATGTGGGTTATTTTACGTTTGGTGCTCTTGTAATGTGATTCTCTGGCGGTGCCAAGTTTTTAGTTGTTTCCGTTTGTGCGCTCACGCTAACGACCCGGCTCTTCCTCGCTGAGCTCCAAAGAAACTGCTGCTGTCGCTGCTCCGTGAAAAAAACATAGAAGAGTAATATTCTGTGGCGAACAGGAGCAAAAACAACAGAGAACAACAGACTCTGCTTGTGAAGTTACAGATTAATTCTCATACAAACAGTCTCCTTTCATTAACGAGGATCCTTAATATTGTATGCAAAACACACACAAACACACACACACGAACACAAGGGAAGATTAACTGGCGTAACAGATACAAATAAAATAAGAAGCAGGAGGTTACAGCCATGGATCTGAACCACAGAGAGACAATTAGTCTTTTGGTTGGAGTAAACGGGTACATCTCTCTCTCTCTCACTCTCACACACACACAAACACAAACACAAACACACACACGCACACACACTGTAGCACTTTGACTCCATTCCTGTACCACTGCTGTCAGAACAAGGCAGAAACAAGCAACTCTGTTGTTCAAATATAGCTCAAAGAGAAACTCTATCGTTTTCTTTCCCCACAGACTGAACAGGGGATGATCAGCACTCCCTAATTTTAGTTTGCCGGTAATTGAGGCGACAATATTTTTGGTCTCGCAGCGTTTTCAGGATCAAATAAACACACTTTTGTCTGTCTGTGTGTGTGTGTGTCAGTTTTAATGGGGCATGACACATTGTCTGTGTTTATAGATCAAAAAGTAGTAGAACATTCAAATCTTAGCTGGGACAAGTAAATGTGAATATACAAAATGAAGTTTAAAAGATTAAACATATATCTTCCCGTGCAGCGTACAATAAACAGGCACTTGATTGTTTGTTTGTTATTTTTAGGTCAAGTTGCACATTTGCATATTTGCTATTTCGGACTCCTTCTCCTCCCGTGGTTAGCAGAGAAGTGACAGCTGCAGTTTCTTTCATGACGTGGATTTATCGAACCTTGAAGTATGTGGAAAACAGCCCTCTTAAATATTGCACATTGAAAAAGCAGAGCTCTTTCCATTTTGGAGCCGGCTCTGATTTTAATTACTATACATGGTGAATTAGCTAATGAATAATGAATGGATTCCTCACACTAAGTGCTCTGACTGCTAATGCACTTGCAGTTCTCTCACTCTACAACCTCCTCACACACTGCCAATGTTGCTTTCTGATTCGGGCTCTTTTCAGCACCCCCCCTCCTCCTCCTCCTCCTCCTCCTTCCTCCTCACTAAGTCAAATTCACACACACACACACACACACACACACACACACACACACACACACACACACACACACACACACACACACATTTCTTCCTGTTTTTTCTTCCTATTTTTCACTCTCACTCACATTTGATTCGATTTTCCTCTGTAAGGAATTATTTAGTGATGATAGTGGAGGATGAGAAGGAGACGGAGAAAGGCTCGGGGACAGATCGGAGACGGATAGTGGTTCTCGGGGGAGCGAGGGGGCGAAGGGGAAAGGTGCTTTGAGGAAAATGAGAGCTGGGGGTCGGGGGGTCGGGGTGGGGGGGTGCTGCAGGATTTAGGTGGCGCGGAGCTGCAGACGTGGAGCAAGAAGCCGAAGCAGAAACTATTCCATGTGCTTAGCGTGCATAACTTCAAATGACATGAAGTTGTAAAATCTCTGCATACATAAATACACTTAGATGTATGTTATACTGAATTATACAAGACGTGGGCCGTGTGTATTTTATCCTGGGAACCAGCTCGACACCTGAACTCCACACGTTTACACACGTTATCGTGGTGTCAACTTTTCCGTTTACCTGGAGGAGCTGTGTGTGAGAATACAAACGTCCGACTGGATTAGACCAGGGGTGGGCAAACTTTTTGATTCGCGGGCCACAATGGGCTCTAAAATTTGACAGAGGGGCCGGGCCAGGAACAGATGGATGGAGTGTTTTTGAGAACTAATATAAATGACATGGAAAAATCATTACATGAAAGGATTTGGCCTTTACCAAGTAGCAAAGCACTTATTTGCAAGGCCATTTTACAAAAACTCGCCTTCAGAGAAAGGCTTGCTAGCCTTTGCTATTTCGAATGCCAACAAAAAAAATGCCTTGGTAGATGACTCTTTATCTACCAAAGAGTCATCCGTACTTTGCCCATGTCTGGGTTAGACCCAACATACCCTGGTGGCTCGTCAGCACCAGCGACGGTGTTAATGTCTGATAAAGTGTAAATATAGCTGGTGATTGTTGGAGGGGATTCTCAGCCAACGAGTGGGCACCGCGATGACGTTGCTGTCGCTCTAAGCCGGCGCCACCACCACCCCCCCGTCCAAAGCAAAGGGAGGAGGTGAGAATGCATCTCACACGGAGGAGCTCCTGTGAGATGCTACATGTGTGAGAGGGCGACTCCGGTCACTCTCTAGTTTCTGGACCCAGAGAGAGAGAAAATGCTTCTATGTGCAGGAATGCTGGAAGTCAGTCAAAGTCAGAGTCGGGGGTGTGGAAAGCAAGAACTTATAATGACGTCATATTTAATACATATTCCAACTAATTACATGAAGTTTGCAGCTCTTAAGTCTTAATAGAAGTGGCCAGCAGACAGCAGACTTGGCTTAAGGACAATATCAAGATCATATTCTACATTTTCCGATAGGCTACCCAGAAAATACAATAATACTTATCATTGGCTTAATATGGAAATATAACGTTGAAAAATGGTACAACAACTACTTATATTATTCTCTTAAAATGTAACTCTAGAAAAAGGAAAGTATTTTTTATTGATATGTTTGATAAGTTAAGTTTTCTGCCTTTCAGTTCCAGCCCCTTGCCAGTAGGTGTGTGATGTATGTAATTTAAAGAGATGTCTCTCAGAGTGTTTTCACTTGACTCACTTGTTCTTACACGATTCTTTCAGCTGATTGTTTAGTTTTTTGTTCTGGGCCTCTTGGTTTCACTCTCCTCAGGTTTAATTTGTGTTCAGGGAGAAGCAGCACAGCTCCAGTGACACACACCAGACAGACATCGAGCAACTAGCTGGTCAACAGTCAAAGAGCCAGACCTTATTCTCGGGTGATGCTGGAGACCAGTAGTCATCACCTGTATCATTCCACAGTTTTTGTATTACACAGCTGTCTGATAAATCTTTTACATCAACTTACAAAAATAATGCACCATGATAGTCACCATACCACTGATAAGCTGTTTGACCTTTTCACTTCACATCAGTTGGACTCCACCTGAGTGGAAGGGATATCTCTCCTTATGTAACCGGTCTCTCTCATGCGTGGTGAAACCTACGTTGTGTCTAGTAGATTGAAGGACCGGAACGTGTTCTTTTGGAAACGGGACCTTTATTTTTCGTCTCTGTTCAGATCACAGTACAACAGCGTCAGTCACATGCCGTGTCTCTCACATCCAGAACATTCTAAATACATCTCAAAATAATTCACATCTTATCAAAAGTATAAATATAATAACAAAAATACTATACAACAAAACATACCTGTTCAGATCACAGTACAACAGCGTCAGTCACATGCCTAACATAAAAAGAAGATAAAAAGGCACTCTTCAAGAAACTAAAATGGCGGACACCTACGCACATGTTTAATTTCCTTGCTAAAACATTCTGAACTAAAAACACACTGAACTAATTAAAGAATGAAAATGAACCATCAAAACATGAAGCAACTTGACTAATACAATCTTATAAAACAGATTAAACATTCAAAACAGCTTACAGACAACTTAAACTATGAACTTTACACACTTGTGTGGCGCTGTGAATTATACATACCGTGTCTCTCACATCCAGAACATTCTGGCGAGACAGGTTAAAACAAACTCAATAACCACTCGCGACCTACAGGGGTCGCCAAACACACGCAATACAAAATCAATTATGTACAAAAACAGGGATTTCTGGTGAAATGAAACAACCATTCCCATATCTGCTACACTTACACCAGATCGTGTCTTCTGTCCCGTGGAGGATCGGATTATTCCCCGTTTGCATTGATTTTGTAGTTTCCTGCTGTGTCATGGTGACAGCTACTGTCACAGGGAGCTAGCTTCAGCTGCAGCTAATGCAACAGGAAGGCTGTGACCCGCTGACCACGTCTGAAGCTCGTCTACTAGATTAATCTACAGCACATACCCACATATATGTATCTACGACGTAATGACCATGCTGAGTCATGCATTGAGTCGGTGCTTTGTTATTGGAGTTGAGGGGGGGGGCTGCACCCCACTGCTGTATATGACAAACTAGCTTTAGACAGAAACACATGGCTCTGTGTCAAGCGGGCTACATGCTTGAATCAAACAATAGTGAAAGGGGAGAAAGAACAAGGATGAGCAATAATCAGCAGCAGAGCGGCTGGACGGCTCGGCCTCCGGGCGACGAGGATTAAATATAAACGGTGTGAAATGTGTAAAGATAAACCAGCTTCTGTGGACTCGGGATTAAAGCCTGAGGTTCAGGTGTGAAAATGCACATGTACGGAAACTCGGTGTTTGGACAGCGGAGAATTGAAGTTTAACAATGCTGCTGAAAAAAAAGATCAGTGAGACACAATGAAGAAAGAAGTTTTTAAAAGTCAAATCCAGTGGAATTCACACTGATGCAGCGTCACTAAATGGACAGAATCCATGTGTTTGGTATGGATTTGCTAAATTAAGACATTGTTGGACTATTTTGGTTTTGTGTGGTTCGCAGTGTGGCCTGCTCCTGTAAAAAGCTGCAGGGTTACTATGGTAACTGGAGCACCAGGAGGGGTTAGAAGTGGATGTTTCCATGAGACAGTTGGTTCTGTTGTAAAAATGTAAATCAACGCTCACAGAGGTGCCTGTGCAGCAAAGGAGAAACTTCAAGTTCATCCCAGCGAGTCCTTCACCACCAGCGTAGGCCCGGATTAATGTATGATAACTTTGCAGTATAAGTATATAGTACATCATAATACTCAAGCATTGTGAAGGTATAGAAGGTTAGTTTTAAAAAAAAGGACTGTTACAGGAGTTGTTTCCTCCAGAAAATGCTTCTTCTGCCAAAGTCTTGAACAAGATGGATTTTCCTCCAAGTGCCTCTTTTGAAATCCTCAGAAACATTTTTTAGAGGAATAGAGGGGGCCGTCCTCTGAGCATCGATCACACGGGTCTGTGATTTATTATGTGGCACAATAAACTTAAGCAGCTGCAGACGATAATTTCCTTGTAAAATAAAACAAGAAACAAAAAAACCCGAAGAGGACAAACAAGGACAAACGGATGGGGGAAAAAACAATTGTAAGGAGGGGTTACACATTTGGGCACGGCCCCAGCTCTAAACAGCTTATTAGCATGCCAGCTGAGACTTCACACTATGAGCAAATAATGAAAGAAAAACAAGATGGACTACCTACTGTGTGCTGTCGACGCCGGCTACAAACAATCAATCTGCCATCAGCAGTGAGAAAAAACTCACCCGATCCTCTATACCTCCACAGACTGCAGCTCAGCAGCTGGCTCCATGCACGATAAAGCGAAATAACACTTTTGCCAAACGCTTTCCCAAAAGAAGAGGTAATGATCATCGTGGCTGGCGTAAGATACCGAGTTCAAGAAAGGTACATAATGTTTGCAACAGTACAATAAATCCCCAAGCCTTCCCGATGACCTTGCACGAGCAGAACAATAATATGGCTCGTGGTGATGATTTGTGATCCTCTTAGTGGAGTTTTTATGAGGGACTGTGAGCACAGTGTACATCCGTCTTTCACAAAATTGTTGACTGCCACTTGAATAATTGCATTTTTTCCCCTCCCGCTTTGATTCCTGACCGACTTGAAGACGGTCTCCCACCGAGCGTCACGCATCGGCTGCAGGAATTATCAAAGCAGATTAACGGCTGGGAAAGAAAGGAGAAGAGAGAAGAGGAGCGGCGAGAGAAAGAAGGAAAGAAAGACAGAGAGAGGGAGAGGATATAAAAATACAAAATCGGAAATCAAAATCACACCACAGAGAAAATGTCTGCTCCACAGCTTTCATTATATCGAGTCCAAATATATTGGATGGAGGTTATTTTTAAACAGACCTTAATCCTCTGCTCACCCTTCATAGTGAGGTGGATAATTATAGTAATCTGGTCGAGGGGATTTAAATTTCCCAGCTGTAAATCGTTGCAGTGGGTTGGGACTAGTTGCTCCGTGAAAGGGATTTATTGTGTCCTGCAGTTTGAACAGTTTGACATGTGACGTGTAACATTGCTGCAGGGTTACTTAATTAGCAGTTTGGGCACCAGGTACCTTCATGGCAGGGATATACTCGAAGGAGAATAGTTCCCATTGTTCCTCGTGTTCTATATCGAGGACTAGATGAATAACGTCCCCCTTCGAAGTAGGACAACCTAATGGTGCTCCCCTAATGTTCACTTCTAATGAAACCCTACCCTCCACCTCCAGAAGCTGCAATGCGCGTCTTCTACTGGGAATTTTCTTTTGAAAAGATATAAGAGATTTGAAACGGCCCTCCCATTGTTGCCGTACAGGAGAAAAGAGCTTGTAATGTGGGCGCCCTGCTCTTGTCCTGCCCTTGAGCAAATCAGCGATTCCCCACTGACTCTCCAGCGGCTCCAGGGGCGCTCGAAGCGAAGATGACCCCAAACTCTGACCTCCCTGGAGGGGAGCGGAGTGAAAAGAGAGTTCCACTGCGGGGATCAATAGAAGTATCACGTCCTTATCGCTTCATACGAGTCGGTTAGGCAATTTGGAAAAGAAGAGCTTAGCTTGAATTTAATCTCTCGGCCAAAGATATGCAGGGACACACTGCTTCTGTGTGGTTCTTATTTAAACGTGTGTGCATCATCTCTAATGATCAGCTCCATCTTTGTTGTGGAAATGATTCTTACTGCATAAACATTTGTTTTTTCGTCGTTGCAGAACATTAAATAATAAATCCTCCTTATGTTCTTGGACAAAAACTAACGACGGTAATTTTTCTTGGAAGATTTTAGTTTTTCAGTGCAGTATTTAATGTTTTTGTTGACGTGTGTGTGAAGGTAATTAGGCGTAAACAGCTTACTTATAGTCTCACAGGTGCTCACTGTACTGTGTGCTCTGTATGGAAGCTGGAATAGAGGATTGGAAGTATTTGGATTTTCTTTCATTGGTGAAGCCCATTAACTGCAGTGAACCCATTTTATATCCGTAGATGTTAAGACCCCGGACATGATTCCGAGAGCCGGAGCTCGGCCTCTGAGTGGATGCAGATCTGAGCTCGGCTGGATGCGTTGGACCAAGTCATCCATCACTGTTGCATCAGGACATTAACATCCACTTTTACATTTTCTGAAAGAGGCTCGGCTCAGCGTTACATATTCATGCTCACAGTCAGAAGCAGTGTGTCGGGAGGAGCAGCTATTTTTCATTCGCGTAGTTTACGGGGACATTTGGCAAAGTTAACTCAAAACACGCTGGAGAAAACAAACAAATCCATTCAGATTGATGGACAATCAGACACGATAGTCTGTTGTTGAGAGACGTTAGGGTCGTGCACAGGGATTCAAACCTGGATCTCTGTGGTACTTTTTTTCATGTATCGATTTCATGTGTTTGAGGGTTTATACCACAGGTTTTATTATTTATATTTTATTTTACTGACCCAAAAACAAGAGCAGACTTTTAAATTTTGCCGTCTTCTGCAGGAATAACTGCTTTGATGTAGAAAATCTACATTTAAAGCCAAACACATTCCTGCACAAATCTTTAAAGTACTTAAATAACTCACCGAGCCAAATCTGATTTCAAAGGTTTTTTTAAACGAACCATAACCTGGCGTCTTATACCCAACAGCTGCAAACTAAATACTATTTGGGTTAACATATGTTATCAGTCTTGCAGAAACCAGATTCATTTTGAGGATTTGTGAGACCGTGTTGACACCAACCATCATACCGAGTGTGCGTCAGCATGGGATTGTGCGTCTGCAGCGTTGTGTACCTTGTCACTGACGCGATGAATAACTCCTCACACACTGACAGACCTACCAACAGTCCAGAGAATTGATTTCCAGTGAGAAACTGGTGGGCAGTGATCTTAAAAGAACAAAAGACTGCGCTGCGTATGGTGCCATCTGTTGTCAGTGTTCTGTCACCACAACATTCACACAAAAGCTCCAGAGAGAGACGCGTCCAACTTTCTCCTATTCAGTCAATTTGCAAACTAGAATGGCCGGAATTCATTGGCAAATAGCCGGGACGGAACAGAGGACACTCCAGTGAACTAATCCCTTCGAGCACTCAGCATTCTGCAGAATTCGGCAACCGGCCAAGACCTGCCATTGAAGCCACATTCCTATTGTGACATTTTTAATACAACACTGTTGTATTTTCTCAGTGCTGACAATGAATAACAGTATTTTTGTCCTTTTGGAGGTATAAACATAGAATCGCACAACAGCAGTGATACTCCACAGTGAGGTAGAGAGCTCTATTGTTTTCCGACAAAACTGCAAAACCCCTCGTGCCCATGCATATTTGAAATGTGCGTGTTGTTGTGTCATTAAAACACACAACTCCCTGGCCCACGTTCTTCAGCGCCTCAACCTGAAAAGAAATCCCATTCATTATGTTATCAACACATTATGAAGGAGCAGAGTTCCACCGATGATGAGGCACCACTGGAATGTGGAACCTTTATAATTGAATATTTAATGATTGATCTTTCCGACAAAGTGAGTGTCCCGAGTTCATTACAGATTATTTAGCCCGCAGCTGAACGTCAGACCCACTTCGGCAGTCACACAAATCCTGGGCGTAAGAGTTGATCTGTTTAACCACCAGGAGGAGGCGGCTTCCAGGGTCTGTGCTGCTCATTATTCTGCTGTGTGTGCTCACCTACCTACACCCAGGCTGCCACCTGCATTGTGCGTTTCCAGCTTTCTGATCACGAAAACCCAAAATGTTTTGCAGGGGGGGGGGTGGAGAGCATTACTCCATATCTGTAGAACCAATTACCGAGGACTGTAGCTAACAAACTTCCCTGCGCCTTGTTTTCATTTGGTCCAGTCAGCCCTGACCCTGCCGCCGTGCCCTTCCCACTACAGCTGGCTGATCCTGCACGTCTCTTTTGAGGAAGGCAGTCATGGGAGCAGATTGGTGAGCTACACAAGTGACACGAATACTAAGAGCGCCCTCGCATTCAGCCGGCGCCACCCAGGGCATCCTGTCTTAATCCCTTTTGCAGAGACCAGACACAGCCTTGGCTCGGTGCATTCGAACACCGAGGTCCCTGCAGATTATTTAGCCCATGCAATTATCATAATGGAGGCGGCATCAGGCAATACGTGAAGAGGAATGGAATATTCACTTGACAAGGCGTCTCTTTTACCGACTCGCTTTCCCCTCCTTCCTGCAGCAGACACCCACCCTCGCCTGAAATGAAGACACATGCAATAACACGCGGGAACTGCGAGTGCTAGGATGTGAAGCTCCCTGACAATGTAACACAGGAGCTGCTTCAAGTGCAAATCCCTGAAAAAACAGCTGCACTCAGTGAATCCTGTTCAACATTAGCTGTACTCACTCACCACGGGCTTAATATAATCCCCATTTCCAGAATTTACAGATGTGTAGTATTAAAAATGCATGCCTGGCATTTTATACATCATTTTAAACCAGTCAGACTGATAGTACTACAACATTTGAGCTTGTCCACTCAAAACACTGCTTTTCTTACTCTCCTGCAGAGATTTACAACATGTCACAGGGATGTCAGAGCTATTTGACAATCGAAAAAAAACATACGACTTTCATTATAGCCAAGACTGTAATCAGTCCGAGGGGCAGAGAGGCTGGACGGGTGAGAATGATAAGACGCCGCTCATCAGCAACAAGAAATGTGATTAAAACTGTCTTTTCTGTTCCGTCCTCAGATGTAACACTTGGAGCACATTGCACTTTGTTCCCTGAATAATTCTCTCTCTGACCGTGATTCCAGATGGCAGTTTGATTGCTCTCAAATCTGCCTTTATTTTGTAATTTAATCACCGACTGGAGAAAATGAGCCCGCTCGTCAAAAATCGTGATGATTTCCGATGATACGATGATGCCATCTGGGAGCGCTCGTGCCCAAAGGGGACGGCAGATGTTACGCCCGGGTCAGAGTGTCAGCCCCCCCCCCACTCTCTCACCTCATAACTGATTGAGAGACCGAGGTTATTGTGTTCTTCTCTTCAGCAAACCGGAGTGAACAGAAATCTTCTCACACAGACCCAGTGCAGGTAGCTGGATAATCTCTAACCTCCTGTGAACCTGAGAAGTCAGTGTGGGAAATTGACTGATTTTTCTATTTATAAGATATTTTTGATCCCTGCATTGGCTGCTTGGTGTTTCCAAGAATACACCTGGATGTATTTCGTATATACACAACATATAACTGGAGGAATCTCTACTTGGATTTCCTTGAGAACCACTGATCCGATCGAGCTTGGGGGGGGGGGATGTTTCACTAACGACCCCGTGAAGTGAAGCTTCGACTGTTAAGTGTTTTCGGGATAGTTGAGGAAATTAATTTGAGGCTGTAAACACTGTGAATAGAGACTTTAATGACATCGTGAGGGTTCAGGCTCATCAGGCTGCCCGTCCGGCCTTTAAGACACGGTTACCATGGTAACAGCAAGTACAGTTTTGAAAGATGTGGAGTAAATTCTGTGGATTCTCTTGACAAACGCTGCAGTCGACACTGCTACTTTCTTTAGGTCCTCGGCAACACAAGGTGCAAGGCTCTGCATGGAGGGACCGAGCGACAGGTGGCAGTCGGAGCTCTTCTGAGTCAGTATGTCTGGGTTTTATGACCATTAACTGGTGCATATGCAATTTTATAATGGGCCTCGAACTTGAGCAGCGAGATGGACTCAGGGATAATGAGGATTACGACCGGTGCTGAGAGTTGATTCTTCGTCAGTGACCCAGAGAGCGAACAGCAGTCTTCAAGGTGGAAGAGCCAAGAATCCCCAAGACCCAAGAAGGAGTCTAAAGTCTGGAGTACGTCCAAAATCATGCAAATCCTTTTTAGTAAAATCCCCTTAGGGTTGGGCAGTAATGTAACGTTCAGATTTGGGGTTCAAGGGAAGAACCTCAACACAAACACACTGAACATGACAACATGGTTATTGTTTAGATTTTAAGGATTTGCATATTTTCTGATCGGTTGAATCAATGAATGACTTTATTGTTTTCATGGCCCCTAGTGTCCAATAATCAGCTTTAAAATGAATGGATCCAACAGAGTCTTTATGTGAAGGACTCAGAGAAAACACACGATTCTCCTGAAACACGACAAAATGATTGATAACTGCTTAAAAATGTAGGAAAAATCATTTAGACACGTCCAAACGTCAGCAACTGTGTGTTGCGAACATTATCCCAAAAACAGATGAGAAAAATCCCTTATGACCTTTCCTCTTTTTTCCATTTTGTGTCTGTGGGCATATCAGTGACTCTAAAATCCTCTGTCAACAAGATGTTACAGAATGTTTCAGGGTTGCTTCTCCCTGCAATCAGCATGTCGTTACCTCGACGACATCCAATGAAAATGAGTAATTCTGCCGCGGATGATCATGTTACTTTCATTACCTTGAAAAATGAAATATTGTGGCTGCTGTCAGCTGAGGTTTTCATGATCAGATTAAAGGTGCAGAAGTGATTTGATTTCAAAGATGAAATTATGATTTGTCCAAGTGATATTCCACACTAAGAGGGGTGTTGCTAAGGAATTAACAACAACGCCAAAACGTGGTTAGCATTATTATTTTCCTTTCCGGGGGGTGGGGCAGCTGTGAGTCAGGAAGTCGAGCTGCTCTTCCACTTATCAGGTTCAGTCTGTTGCTTTGCAGAATATTAATGCATCATAACATGTAACTGTGATAGAAAAGCTCCTTGTGAATGTGCATGAATGTGTGAATATGGCTAAAGTAAGTTGATAAGAAAAGTGCTTTTACAATTTCATGATCATTTCTTGCAGCAGTTGGCTCTTATTCCTCTCAGACTCTGAAGTACCACTCACTAAATTTAGTGAGTACAAAAACTATTTTCTTTCAATGCATCCCTTTTTTTACAACAACTGGCCAAACCAAACGGGTCATGAAGGCAAAATGCAAATGTCAAAATATATCAGGCATTCACCCTAAAAGAAAATTATGTGCTTACACCTCAACCTTTGTAAATTTGACAACATAGCAAGAGTTTATCTTGCATTTGACAGCTCCGCCAAGTGCCAAAGTCTAAAAAAAGGAGCTGAACTTCGACTCTACAGTTATAGACACAGTTTGAAATTGGCAGCAGCAGCGAGCCAGAGCCAATTCTAAAAATAAATAAAAAATAAAATGCCTGTTGGATAAAACCAACCCGAGAGAATGGAAATATATATTCAGGGAAATAAACTTGATTTCTGCTGATCTAAACCGTGTGCGGTCAACTAAAGAGCCATCGTTTCAGTTCCTGCTGAAAGAAAAAGAGTTTGGTTGATAAGTCGGCAGCAACCAACAGCCTCCAGGATTTATTCACCCAATAGCAGCATCGGGTGGGGGGGGGGGGGGAGCTGCCCTCATTTCTCTCAGGTGGAGCAGAAGTGAGGAATCAAACTTGCAGCAGTGTTAGCCGCTGGTGATGATGATGACCCCTGCAGCAACGATTTAAATATCCCAGAGATTTACGTATGCAAACACACACGCACAGTTAAAGAGGTGTTTTACACAAATGGTTTCAGTCATGAAATCCACTCATTTGTGTGTAAAAAAGCGAAAAAAACGTTAAATAGATTCATGGTGAATGATGTATAATGAAGCTAAAAGCAATTCCCCTGCTGTGTTACATTATTACAGTATTTTTCAAAGTGTTAATAACAATTATGTATAAATCAGTCATGGCCAGAAAATACCTGCTGCAACAAACGGGTTAGGGTTAGGGTTATTGAAATATTTTCCATAACAGCTCTTCACTGAAAGGCCAGATTATATAGTTTGCATGCAAGTTTAATCTGCTTTAATCCGTTTTAGTTTCATTATAGAGCTGCAATTTATTGTTTTAATTATTAAATAACCTTCCAACTAATTCTCTTATCAATAAAACTGTTGAATAAATCTCGCTCTGATGCAAAGTGAGGAGGTTTTGAATAGTTTTCCAGATCTTTAATCAGACAACTGTTTAAAATCTGTTTAAAAGAAATTCCTCTAAAACATTTGGCAAAATAACAGCAGATTAACTGGTTGGACATTTTACAGGAAATTGAATGGACTCATTATTTCACTCATTTACATTTTGTTTCTTTCCAAGGGATTTTTAAAGAATGAGGATGTTAATGTCTGTTTTAAAATACAAGACCAAACCTCTGCTGCAGTAGAAGAAGACGATTGATTTGTGCTCATGGAGACTTACTTCTTCATTAGGAAAACTGAGATATCAACTTCTACACTTAGTTTCTCTCTCATACTCGTTGAAAACAAGAAATCAACTCATCGTTTAACACGCTTCCTTGGAACATATGCTCGCTAACAATGTATCCGTGTCATCACTTCCAACCCCGACACAACAAACCTGCCGTGTTAATAATAATTTTGTATAAATCAGTCATGGCCAGAAAAAAACTTGCTTCAACAAACGATATTGAAATATTTTCCATGACAGCTCTTCACTGAAAGGCTAGATTATATAGTTTGCATGCAAGTTTAATCTGCTTTAATCCGTTTTAGTTTCATTATAGAGCTGCAATTTATTGTTTTAATTATTAACTAATCTTCCGACTATTTCTCTTATCAATAACACTGTTAAATAGATCTCGCTCTGATGCAAAGTGGGGAGTTTAGAATAGTTTCCCAGATCTTTAATCAAGACAACTGGGTAAAATCCAAAGAAATTCCTCGAGAAAATTTGGCAAAATAACAGCAGATTAACTGGTTGGACATTTTACAGGAAATTGAATGGACTCATTATTTCACTCATTTACATTTTGTTTCTTTCCAAGGGATTTTTAAAGAATGAGGATGTTAATGTCTGTTTTAAAACACAAGACCAAGCCTCTGCTGCAGTAGAAGAAGACGATTGATTTGTGCTCATGGAGACTTACATCTTCATGAGGAAAACTGAGATATCAACTTCTACACCTAGTTTCTCTCTCTTACTCGTCGAAAACAAGAAATCAACTCATCGTTTAACACGCTTCCTTGGAACATATGCTCGCTAACAATGTATCCGTGTCATCACTTCCAACCCCGACACAACAAACCTGCCGTGTTAATAATAATTATGTATAAATCAGTCATGGCCAGAAAAAAACTTGCTTCAACAAACGATATTGAAATATTTTCCATAACAGCTCTTCACTGAAAGGCCAGATTATATAGTTTGCATGCAAGTTTAATCTGCTTTAATCCGTTTGAGTTTCATTATAGAGCTGCAATTTATTGTTTTAATTATTAAATAACCTTCCAACTATTTCTCTTATCAATAAAACTGTTGAATAAATCTCGCTCTGATGCAAAGTGAGTAGGTTTTGAATAGTTTCCCAGATCTTTAATCAGACAACTGTTTAAAATCTGTTTAAAAGAAATTCCTCTAAAACATTTGGCAAAATAACAGCTGATTAACTGGTTGGACATTTCACAGGAAATGGAATGGACTAATTATGTCACTTATTTACATTTTGAGGATGTTAATGTCTGTTTTAAAATACAAGACCAAACCTCTGTTGCAGTAGAAGAAGACGATTGATTTGTGCTCATGGAGACTTACATCTTCATTAGGAAAACTGAGATATCAACTTCTACACCTAGTTTCTCTCTCTTATTCGTCGAAAACAAGAAATCAACTCATCGTTTAACACGCTTCCTTGGAACATATGCTCGCTAACAGTGTATCCGTGTCATCACTTCCTAACCCGACACAACAAACCTGCCGTCCATCTGTGTCTCCTTTCCGCCCGGTGCACAGGTCTCGGCGGCTGCAGATGGTCAGTGAGGTTACGGCGTCAAACAAGATTAAAGCGAGACGGGCGGCAGGAAAAAAGCGAGCGAATGCCGCGAATCAGTGATGTGTTGAATGAATTAGCGCGATGACATTTAGTTCATCAGACAGCCGTCTCGGTGGCCACGGGCTTCTGTCTCTGTCATGATGCGAGACTGCCAGATTTCATATCACTTCATCTTTTTTACTCACTCTATCAATTTCACACTCGCTGGATCGACTTGCGAAAAAGCCTGTGATTGGTAATCGTCTGGTTAAAAAGAAAAAAAAAAACTGACTCCGCGTTAAAGGGCTTTTTTAAGAAAATACCAAATTATTCATTTCAATTATAAGACTTTTAGGTTATTCCCTGTGATTTACGTAATCAGAAGGCAAACCTCAGTCTGTTGGAGCGGGAGGGGGGTGAAAATGTGATTCATGAGGGGATATTGCACAGCGGAGTGTTAATGGTTTCAGCATCAACTGTGATAATATCAGACTTTAAACTGTCTGCCACACATGGGATTTGCAAATTAGCTGTGGAGTATGTTTATTTCTTGTCACTCAGTTGGAATAAATCCTTTTCAAACATGAGACCCAAAATTCCCCTTAGAGCCGCGGAGGGGAAGACGCTAAATGTGCCAACAAGCCAAGACAAATATCAAAAATCAAAATGTGACTGCCAAGCAAGTTGCTCAATAATGCAACAATTCCTGCCGAATTTCATATTCACAGATGTGTTGGATTTCTCAATTTGCGCCGAGCAGCTTTAACACTCTGGTGATTCGTGCCGAGTCTGTCCTGCTGGAGATGGAGGTGTTACCTCTGCTGATTGCGAGGCAGCTACTCCATTGTTATCTGCCAGGTCTGATTCCCTGGCGTGTGGGAAAGTCCGAGCCAGTCGTCCGAGGTGCCGTTGCTCTAATTATCTGACATTGTAATTTAACGACGTTCAGGAAAAAAAATACTCTCTGCTAAATAAACTACGACGGGCTGCTCGCTCTGTGCCACCAGGTTGAGACACGTGTCCCCCCCCCCCCTCCATCGCACTTTCCCAACAAACTCATTATAACAAATGAATTTGGCAACTCGCTGCTGGTGTCAGACATAATTTCCGATGGCTGCCGGTTGCAGAAGCAGGAAAAGTAATTGTGGGTGTGTTTTTATGTCGCTGGCAGGATTTGAGATGTAAGCAGCTCCTGCTTACAGTGGCTCTGAACGCACGTTGGGCCTGGATGAAATTAATCCACGCAGTGTTGCACCGACAAAAGGAAGGAGGATGTTTTGAAGTGAAATATACGTGCCGTCTCTTCATGTAATGATGCATTAGCTGCTTGTGTTCAGATACATGGTTTTCATGAAGCAATGGAGTGGTAGATGGAGAGGGAGAGGCGGTGGACTAGTGGCAGAAACTTGGACTATGGGCAGAAAAGGTCTCTGGTTCGTCTCTGGTTCGACTCCACGGAGAAACAACAAAAAGACGAACCTGGATTGATCTGTCCAAAAATCCAAGAGGATTTTCCCTACCCTGCCTAGAGCCCCTGAGCAAGGCACCTTACTCCCCCAACATCTGCTCCCCGGACTGCTCTGTGTGTCTGGCACCAGATGGGTTAAAAGCAGAGGTTACATTTCCCCTTGCATGAGTGTGCCTGTGCATGTCTGTGCATGTGTGTGGGATAAATCAATGTATCTTAATCTTAATCTAGATGAACATACTCGCACCTGAGTTTACAGCTGATAATCTCCATCAGCGAGTCTGTCAAAGTTTCATCTCTCGGTGGTTGTTGTAATTCCAGTTTGACGAAATGAGCTCCCGCCAGTGGGAGTCCTCATTCCATCAGACTCCTCAGCAGCGTCTCTCCATCAGAACCAAGTCCCACGTAGACCAACTCCTCCTGATGAAGACGCCGCTCATCTTCACCGGAGAACATCTCCACCCCAGTTAACGATTTTCCCCCATTAGACAAAAACACCTGTCACCATGCACTCATTTCTTGTTGCCCGTGGGTTGATGGAAAAGGGGATGATTGACAGAAAGCTGGAGTTTGGAGGAGCTGAATAGAGAACGTCTGAGGAGCCAGTGGGGAAGAAGGAGAATGTTTCCTTCGCACGAGCGAGAAGACGAGAGTGCTTCGCTCCCGGCGAAGAGCGTAAACGGCACTGAAGAACTTAATTGTACAGCTTGACACAATGCTGTCACATTTCATAACTCCACGGCACATGTGATCTGTTCGGCATATAATATGTATTGATTTAAGTGTAGGTTACCATCTGTGCAAAGCAGGAGATAATACGGGGGGGTAGCAACACGTCAACATGTCTGTGTGGAAGTGGGAAAGTGCAGGATTCACTGTATGTGCTTAACGTCTTGGAAAATGTTATCTCCGGCACACTCGGGCGTATTCGTAGACACTTTGGCTGAATGGACTAATCTAATCTGATTTAATCTAATCTAAGATAACAGAGTAATGAGTTTCTTGTTAGTCACTTTATTTGAGAGATAATAAATTCGGGGCTACCGTTATGCAAGGACAATATCTGGACCTCTTCACTCTATTTGTCAGGGATGTTTGTGAGTCTAAATTGGTTGGTAATGAAAAGTAAACAGGGCTGAAAAACTGCTTTGGATAATTGTGCTTTAAATTTCAAAAGCATGAATCATGAATCAGAGAATGAAGGGAAACCCAGGAAATAAATCACGGATGAAAGACTTTAAGAGGCTATAAATAAGATACAGATTATTTCAGTATGACGTTCAAATTGAAAAAAGTAACCCTTATTGATTTTTCGGGTTTCCTCTTTGATTGCCATTGTATGCATTTCACAATTTGCATCATTTTCAGCGTTGACAGATGTTCTGTCAAAGTTCCTCAGACGATATTTTTCTGGTGCCGGTGCAGAGACGTGTTCGCCGGGCGTAATGATTCAGTGTCAGTGACTCGTCTCGTTCTAAAACAACTGGGTCCCAGTGAACTTAAAAGATGCTACTACTATTTCTTCTGAAAATTTCATGACTAAGGCTTTGTGTATTAAATAATTCCAGGCTTAGGGTTTTCAATGAGTAAAGGGCTTACAAGAAATTCACGGTTCCTGCTCGAATGGGAGACAGATGCTAAGTTCTCGTTTTTCATTTCTAGTCTCCAGTGTAGATGTATCAGCTTCTGTGAAGTCTGGAAATCTGGGCCAATCCAGGGTTAGGGAGCAGACAAAAAAGCTTGTTACAGCCCACAGATGGGCAGTACTGACAATTAATGAAGCTCTTAATTCATCTTGGTTCCTTTTTCATGCGCTTTGTACAATATAAATAGCTCAGGGCGGCTTGTAATGATTATTTTCATTATCAATTATCTGTTGATTGAGCTCAACGGTTACATCTTTCACGAGTTTGTTTCATCTGACCAACGCTTCCAAATCTCCATTTCACCATCATGAAACATAACAAAGCAGCGATTGTTCACATTTGAGAATCTGAAAAAATATAAGCCAATGTTTTTGTTGCCAGTTAATTTTCTGCCCACTGCACAATTTGGCATTAAAAAGATCTGGTCATGAATCAAATTGTTCTTTTTTTAACTATTGTTCTTTTGTCTGTCTTCTTGTTGCAGAGAACACAAACAGCCGATGAACTATGAATGCTGAACACGATGATCTCCTCCCTCCAGCGCCAGACAATGAGAGGTCGTAGGCTGAAGGGGGCGCTGTCCAACCCCCTCTTTGTGCTGCTGCTGGCCCTTCAGATCCTGGTGGTGGCCGGGCTGGTTCGTGCTCAGACCTGCCCGTCCGTCTGCTCCTGCAGTAACCAGTTCAGCAAAGTCATATGCACCCGCCGAGCTCTACGGGATGTCCCCGATGGCATTTCCACCAACACTCGCTACCTGAACCTCCAGGACAACCTCATCCAGGTCATCAAGGTGGACAGTTTCAAACATCTGCGCCATCTGGAGATCCTGCAGCTGAGCAAGAACCACATTCGCAACATTGAAATTGGGGCCTTCAATGGGTTGGCCAGTCTCAACACTTTGGAGCTCTTTGATAATCGGCTCACGACAATCCCCAATGGAGCATTCGAGTACTTGTCCAAGCTGAAGGAGCTGTGGCTCCGGAACAACCCCATTGAAAGTATACCGTCATATGCCTTCAATCGAGTCCCCTCGCTTCGAAGGCTGGATCTAGGTGAGCTCAAGCGTCTCTCCTACATTTCCGACGGAGCTTTCAAGGACTTAAGCAACCTGCGCTACCTGAACCTGGGAATGTGCAACCTCAAGGAGATTCCCAACATTTTACCGTTGGTCAGGCTCGAAGAACTCGAAATGTCAGGAAACCAGCTCGCCGTCGTCAAGCCCAGCGCGTTCACGGGATTAGTGAACCTCCAGAAGCTGTGGATGATGCATGCCCAGATCCAAACCATCGAGAGGAACTCCTTCGATGACCTGCAGTCGATGGTGGAGCTCAACCTGGCTCACAACAACCTCACCTTTCTACCACATGACCTCTTCACGCCTTTGCATCGCCTGGAGCGGGTCCACCTCCATCACAACCCCTGGAACTGCAACTGTGATATCCTGTGGCTCAGCTGGTGGCTGAAGGAAACTGTGCCCGCCAACACCAGCTGCTGTGCACGTTGCCATGCTCCCACAGCTTTTAAAGGTCGCTACATTGGGGAACTGGACCACAGCTACTTCCAGTGCGATGTGCCCGTCATCGTGGAGCCTCCCAGTGACTTGAATGTGACGGAGGGAATGGCTGCGGAGCTCAAATGTCGTACCAGCTCGTTGACGTCCATCAGCTGGTTCACACCAAACGGCTCGTTGGTGACACACGGGGCTTACAAGGTGCGTTTGTCTGTGCTCAATGACGGGACACTGAACTTCACTAGCGTCACCATGCAGGACACTGGGACGTACACCTGCATGGTCAGCAACACAGCAGGCAACATTTCCGCCTCTGCTGTCCTCAATGTCACTTCTGTGGAAAACAGTGGTGTGACCTATTTCACCACAGTCACCGTGGAGACCATTGAGACACCAGGGGACGATAGCCAAACGCCGCTTCCCCCGTTCGGCTGGACGTCGTCGACCACAAGAGGAACTCCTATTTCCACGAGGATCACAGAGCGGACTTACACCATTCCAGTTCTCGATCTGGACGGAGAGGGAACCCTCAACGGCCTGGACGAGGTGATGAAGACCACCAAGATCATCATCGGCTGCTTCGTGGCCATCACGCTCATGGCTGCCGTTCTCCTGGTTATTTTCTACAAGATGAGGAAGCAGCATAACCAGCAGGATCCCGATGGCCCCGCCTCCTCTATGGAGGTCATTACGGTTGAAGAAGAGCTTGCAGGTGTTGCAGCTATGGAGAGACACCTATCGCTGCCCCCGCTGGAGCACTACAACCACTACAACACCTACAAGAGCACTTACCACCACCCGTCCATGCTCAGCACCATACACAGCTCTGCCACACAGGAACCTTTACTGATTCAAGCCTGCTCAAAAGACAATGTACAAGAGACCCAGATCTGATCTTGTGTTTGAACAAATATCCAGTGTCAGCAGTTTCATACAAGTACAATGGACCAAAACACGACGACAACAGAAACTCAAAGTGACATTGACTTGACAGGGTTGATGTCGATAATAGCGATAAATCAGCGTTTGGCAAAGGGACAACACGCGATACTTGAACAAGTGTCTTCACAAGAACAAAGATTATTTATTAAAAATATGTCTAGTGACTAAATGAAGAAAAACAATTTGTGATAGCTTTTTAGCTCATTTTATTTCTCTCTCTCTCTCTCCCTCTCCCTCTCTCTCTCTCGATCTCTCTCTGTGTGTAATACTGCACAAGGGAAAGAATGGTTCACTGGAGGCGAATATGGAATTCATCGTCCACATCTCGTGTGAAACCCAATGCAGAAATTGGCCTTATTCTACAATTATCACAGTGCTATAAATGTAATAGTTTGATTTGAGTAATAATTATTTTGTAGAATTGCATTGTTCTAGTCGAGAGACGCATTTATTTCCCAGCTGTTGGTCCAATCTTGTCCAGTTTAGCAGAGGTTTATGAGACAAAACATAAAATGGGTTTATTTCTGTCGCCATTATTTTCTAGCTGTCATTCAAACACAAAATGGGATCTTTTAATGACACAGCTCGGGATGATATCACAGTGAAGCCAGCATGCCTGAGGAGCAACGCAGCCAAATGAGTAAATGTGCATTTCCCCCGTGGCTCCTAAACAACAGACATAGATCCTTCACTCTAATTAAGATTACGTTTTTGCTCCCTCTCCTCCTCCTACATTCTCTTTATGCTTCTACAGTCACTCTGTCTTTCTTTCCACTCCTCTATTCCAACTCCGAAATTCTCCATCTTGCCCGTCTGCCCTTGTTCTGTTTCCTCCTCACTCTCTCTTCCTCCATGTTCCCATTCCTCTTTGATTGTCTCTCTGTCACTTTGCTCCGGCAGGTCCCTCACCCCTTCGCCGTGTCTCATTTGTCTCGCTTTATCCGTCGGCGTGTGCCGCACGACGGCTGAATATTGCTTGGGAAAATGAAGGGGAGCATAAGGCTGCAGTCGGCCGCCTCCCTGTTAACCCAGCAATGATCTACGTCCACTCAGCGTCGTGTTACCTTGCCATCACCCCAGGGTCACACAAGCTTGGGCGCTGATAGTCCATCTGTTAGTACAGATAAAGAGGCAAATGAGGCTGCTTTGTAATGTAGTGTGACCCTGTCAGACTAACACAGACAGGGCTAGCA
This sequence comes from Limanda limanda, assembly GCF_963576545.1. NCBI lineage: Eukaryota > Metazoa > Chordata > Actinopteri > Pleuronectiformes > Pleuronectidae > Limanda > Limanda limanda. Next base: position 7,053,275 of record NC_083638.1, on the reverse strand, counting down.
TAGGCACTGGAGCAGCTAGAAACCCGGGCAAAATAAGGGGAGACGGGTTATAGCTCATTAATCTGTATCAGCAGTTCATTTGCAGACTAACAGACGAAAGCTGATAACAAAACAGCATGAGACTTTTCCACTCTCCCTGTGCCTCACATCTAACTGGGGGGGGCGGACGCCTTTGATATTGAAGCGACCCCTGTTCCGTCTCATTTTTGTCCGAGAAACACACACACACGCTTTGATGCTGCATCATTTATAGACCATCAAAACACCGTCTCTCCTGTAGTCGGTTGACGCTTTGCCTTTATTCTCATTTAGTCTTTTAAAGAGGGAGGCTTAGGGAAGGGGGGGGGCGGGGCAGGGATGAAAAGTGAAGAGCAGTGGGTGGGGAGGGGAGGGGAGGGGAGGGTGGTGGACCCACAACGGTCATGAGGGGTGTTCAAACGGAGATATCCCAGATATGAAGAGAGACGAGTGAAAAATGGATAAGGAATAAGGAGGCAAAACTAGCCATCAGACGGTTGCCAAGGAAACAGTGACCTTGTGCAGAAAGTAAAAAGAGGTAGATCTGCCTTTCTCTTTGGTCTCCGTGCAACAGGAAGATTTTAGGCGTATTTATTCTGAGGCGAGTTTCCCCTAAAGCGATTCCACAAATGCCAAATCAACAAAATTGCGCTAATGAAAAGGTTTATTGACAGACGGTTCTGATGGGAGCTGACCTGCACCCGTCCTAAATATAATAAAAATAAAAATAAAATAAATCACTGCAACAATCTAACCGTCCGGCTGTTCCACTTCGCCCGTATTGATTTCCCTCCCCGTGAAGACATGAGCGTCATAAAGCACTGTCACAGAATCATGTGCTTCTGATCCGTCATCCTCCCAAATCCATTCCTACATTTTCTACAATAACGGAGGTGCAAAAAGATGGTGGGAGGGGGGTGAACATTTACATCTAAAGACCGGTCCCGTCTGTTGAGGTGGAGACGTATGAAACTGCAAATGGAGCCGGGAACCAGCTCGTTCATCATCGGTCTCTCGTCAGTTTTGAATGACAGGAGTAGGACAGTCCATGAGTGAGCCATTCTTTCCCTTTCCACTGTTTTCCTTTTCCAATGCTCAATTCCTTTTTTCAATGCTTTTGGTGGCTTAATGATTAAATGTCGACGCTGGCTACAGTGAAAAAATAACAAACAAAGGTTGAGATTTTTCTTTTTTTTTTATATATATACATCTATATATATATATATTTGGGGATGAGGACTGTGAGTTATTTGGGAATGAATGGAATATCTCTGTTTTGGTATTTGCTGGAGCGGGACGGCTTGATGTGAAGAGGTCTCTGAACGCCAGAATGAAATTAACACTGACAGAATGTTGGGACTGGAAGTACCAGCAGAGTGAGCTTGATTTTTGTGTGCAAAAACCCGAAGCCAAGGTGATCAAATTTGTGTGTGTTATTCTGCCAACTGTCTACGTATGGGGGGGAGGGGTTACTGTACGAAGGGGGGGATGCTCTCTCTCATTTTTTTGGAGAGAATGATTCATCGAAACGGTGACAATTTCTACAAAAAAAAAATATTTTCAAAAACATAATGCAAAAAAAAAAAATTGTTCAGATCATAATTTTACATGTGCTTCAATTGTTAAAAAAAAAGAGGAAAAAGGCAAAAACAAAAAATGAGAAGTAAAAAAAAAAGACAAACAAGAGACTTGTGCTTGTGAGGAGTCCAACTAATTTCTCTGAGGATGATGTTCAATTATTGATACCTGAGATTGTAGTTCATACTGTACATGAATACAAATAAAAATTGCAATTCTTTTTTTTTTTTTTCTCAATAGATTTCATGGGGAAAATGCATTATTCATGGGCCGTGTCGCCGTTTTGCCATCTCTGCCCCATTTGCACATGAACACATTTCTAGAGATATGCAAACAAAAAGGATTACTAAGCAGCTCCCAGACTGCTGAAGTGAGAAGAAAGCGCCGAGAAGGAAACGTACTGCGGAGCATTTTTTACGAGGTCAGAGGAGGGAAGAGGAAAAGGAAGAGTGATCTTTCTGTATTATACATGGGGAAGTCGGATTCCTTTATCTAGTTTGAATCACTCCATCTGTCTGACAGAATCATTTGCTGCATGCGGGCAAATCCGAGAATTTCATAACCGGCGGCACAATGGGCCGTTCCTGCTCTCTCTCCGCCGACTCAATACGACGAACAAAGGACCTCACAGGCCCTCGGAGAACATTGTCACGGGCATAGAAACACAAGTCTAATAGCTCCACCCTCACTGTCACTTCCAAATCTATTCAATATCAAATCTATTAAACCCAATCTCAGCTGGAGATGACCATTATTTGTATTCAAACAAGTACTAACCAGTGAGGAGACGGCTTTTTCATTATGACATCCCCACTAAGCCAAATAGCACAGAATGGCTCCGTGACAGTGCCTTTAGGATCTGCTCCATTTCATTCACAAAGTACTTGACGATGGCCTCGTTTAGATGATTCACTCGTTTGTATGGTGCACAGACGCTTTATAAAAATGGACGTGGATTCTCTCACCCACACCAAGCAACTCCTGGGGAAGCAAGTCAGTTTCTATACAGGTTTTAACGAGAGAATGATCCGTCTCACTGGATCGATAACATCAGTTAACATTTTCCTCGAGAGTTTATTCTCTCAAATAGACCCGTAAGCACCGGATGCATTAGGGGTTTGGATACCGTGTGATTGACAGCGAGTGCCGTCCAATGTTTGCAGGTCACAGGTGTCCAGCAGCTCCCAGTCAGACTCAACCCCCCACTCCCTCCCAATATGGTTACTTCTGGTTTCCAAAGTCCAAGATGGTGCCGTTCCAGCAGAGAGATCATTCACTCATTACCTAACGGATCAATTCATCCAGGAGGTGACACATCCGCAATGAAATTATGCCAATGAGTCCAACACGTGTGCCACATGTGGGTGATTGACGTTTCTTTGCTCTCCAGCAGTGAATCAGATGCTGGTTTATTTTCCGTGGGAGCAGTGTGGGTTTGTGTCTTTGTCTTTCTCAGAGCACTTGACGTCAAACTGACAAGAATGAAATAGAAAAAAAAGAGGCTGCCGTTCTGTGTCAATGACTCTGTGTGTGTGCGGGTGTGTGTGTGTGTGTGTGCGGTAGTGTGTGGCGCACTGATAATTCAAAACGTGAAATTCAGCTTCATTCACTGAACACACCAGAGAATCACTGTGGGTGTTTGCCTCCACCAACCAGCGTGGTTTCAGTCCTCATACATTTTCATTTCCCAGACACCGATGAAGACACCAGGACATGATTTGATCCTGAAAGAACTGAAATCTGATCAAGTGACCTTCGGGTAAGAGTCCAAGTGACGACAGGTCAAGCTGTAAAGAAAATCACTTGATATATAATGTTCAAGAAGCCAACTACATGTTGTATAAAGGCCATTGTCCCTTTGACATTTGACCTCCCAAATCTAATCAGTTTATCTGTGAGTCTAAGTGAACGTTTTTGCCAAATTTGAAAGCATTTTTTTCTTAGAGATTGTGAAGAAGAGACGTTCACAAGGTAAATAAGTGTTTTGTGGGGTCACAGCCACCTTGACCTTTGACCTTAGACAACCAACATCGTATCAGTTCATCCTTTTGTCTGACTGAACATCAAACGAGTCCCAAATCTGAAGAAACTCCCTCTGGGCTCTCTCAAGATATCGTGTTGAGAAGAAAGAGAAAGATGGACGGGTGACCTGAAAACATAAAGGCCTGGGGCATAAAAACTCTCACCTCTCACTCCAGTTTGAAACCTGCACACATATATTCCTACAATCTCATCTCTCCTATTTTTAGGAAAACAAAATCCCATCGTCAGCCCTCTGTCTTTTCTGAGAACCTGCAGAGGCTTTGGGAAATAGCTTGACTTGTTGGATGGATTAGAACATTTGATTGTATTTTCGAAGGAGATCTTTCACATATTGCATTTGACAGGCTGTTAAATTCTACATGAGCCATCAGCGAATTCCCTGACATACATTTCCCTGAAAACTGTTAACAATTGAACTGACTAATACTGAAAGACATTCACATATTGAAAGAAAGAGGAAACAACATGTCAATGGAAAATATCAGTTTTTTATAAAGAAGCTCTAAAGCCCCTTTCAAGGTACCAAGGCTTCTTTATGGAGTAAAACAAAGTAGCCAGTTAAGTCTTCAAATGAAAGGAAGCGGGGATAATAATTTTGCAGCAAGTGCTTTACTTCAGGTTCGTAGCCTGATGAGTTTGAAAAAGGCCACTTTACACCTGATAAATTGCAGCACTTTCGGCAAAGGAGCCTTGCCGAGCTCTTCAGAGGATGTGTGGGCGTGATGGTTCATAATCTGGATACAGAACATTATATACAAACTATAGGTTCTGTTTGAAGCTTTATCAGACTTGTCGAGTCGAACTTGTTCAACTCCCGAAGGAGATTCGGGGACACAGTAAGCTGAACATTGCCTTAAAGAGTTCACACCAGCTTAAATTCATAATATTTAACTAAACCGAGGAGGTCGTATTTTCACACATGTCCGTTTGATTGTTGATAAGCAAGATTATACAAAAAATTGGGGATGGATCAGCACAAAACTTGGTCAAAGGATGCATGGTAGGTCAGGGAGGAAGCCAATACATTTTAATACAGATCCATATGAGGGTTAGGCTGGAAACCAGTAGCAGGTGATGAAAGGTGCAGGCGAGGAAAATCTTTTAAAAGTCAAACTCTGCTGAGACTCAAGCGCATCATTTCGGCTAAAATCAAATTTGAAGGCTTCTTTTCACAGTAATTTCAAATTATACAATAAAGCAGAAATTCCCAATAAAAATTGACTGAAATAAATACTATGAAATTGGCAGATACTCCATTAAAACTCATCTTTTACAATGGCATCCGATTTCATGGGAGAAAATGCAATACACCGACTTGATATAGGTGTTCAAATAAAATTCAAAAAAGAGTGGTAACTTTGTTTAGCGCAATAGTTTTATCCTTTTTCTTATAGCAAGAGACATGCAGTGTGTTTTAATCCGGTGCAGCTGCAGCTATATGAGTTTGTATCACTGCATTCACACAATAGCTACTGTCTACTTCAGGAAGTTCAGCTCTATTAGGAAGAGTCAATGTGAAACAAATGTAGGCCAAGGTTGTGTTTCAAGGCGCCGAGCGTCGCCTCTCAATACAGTTTGGCATCTCTCATGATTTTGGCAGCTTTTATGCCTAAAGTAGCTTCAGACATTTGTCTGCACAGACTGGATAAGAGAAGGAGCCAAGTAGACTTAAGATTTCATGCAGAGGAGAAGAGGAAAACATTCCTGTGGCCTCAATGCTCATATTCAATCTGTGTGTGTGCTTGTATTTATATAATTGTGAGGCCCAGTTTGAGTTTAAACCTGGAAGCGTGAACATTTAGCAAAAGTGAGAATAATTTGAGAAAGGAGGACATTTTGGTCAGTTTTTATTTTTACACAGACTTGTTAAGACTTGAGGTTAGGGTTTGGGTTCGGCATCAAGCTGTGATTTTTAAGTAAAGGGATAGAGGCTTTATGCCAATGAGTGTCCTAAGAAATAAGTATAAGATTATTTGTGTGTCCACATGTGTACTTATATCTTTGTTAGGACCAGTGTGGTTTTAGACCTTACAGAGTGAGGACAGTTTGGGAAAGTGACAAGATGTTGACCGTGAATGTCTGTCAGGGTTTCTTCCGTCCACAGCCCAAAGACATGTGGATAAGCTTTATCTGAGAATTTGAATTATCCATAGTAGTTGTCCCTATATGTCAGAACAGCAATGGGCCAGCAACTTGTTGCCCACCTCTCGCCCAATGTCCACTGGGATTGGCTCCAGCTTCCTGGTAAAACTCAAGAAGTTAGTGGTACAGATTGATAGATGGACATATTGGCCTGTCCTCACTTTCTGACTCCTTCTAAGGTCTGGTTAAGAGTTACGACTTGTTTAGAATTAGCTTTAGCTTGTCATGAAGAGAGGGACTGAGGTTAGGACAGATGTAATGATGGTTAAACTGAGATTAAGGGCCGAGATATTCATGAAGTCAACAGGAAGGGAGCTCCTTCACGGTCACCACAAATTGGTCGAGTTGTTTTTGAGTATCCTGCTGAGAAAAATAAAATACATCCATGAAAAGCTTGTTGGTGGTTAAAGATAAGGAGATAAGTGTGTGTGTGTGTGTGTGTTTGTGTGTGTGTGTGTGTGTGTGTGTGTTTGTGTAAGGTAGCAGATGCTATTTTATTACGTTTGATTCATGTGCTGCTTAATGGATAATTTATTACAATATCAGAAAGAAGAAAACAGCAAAAAACATGTTGCTGCAAACGACGAATGAAAAGGGAACTGAACAGGCCTGAGGTCCCAGCAGAGATTCTGACATGTGCAGTGTTTCTACGCTGCATTTAAAAGTCTCGTTGAATTACACTTATACACTCGGATGTTTTTCTGTTATCACAGCGGCTGGTGAAGGATGGAATCAACCCAGGGACCTCAGTGCTGCCCACGATGGCAGACATGATGAGTGCTATGACAGCTGCAGCAAATTATGATGCAAAAGAAATGGCTGCCTGTTGCGTTGCCAGCGAGCGCCGTCACTCACATGCTTGAGTCCCGCCCACTCCCAGGCAGACCTGCGCTGCGACAAACGAGCCAAAAGTAGATTTGAGCAAACTGGCAGCAGCCGCGGAGGCACGTGGCCGCTGCCTGAAAGTGATACTCGCCCAGCGTGGCCCCTCGACTCCTGTGGGCTGGAAATCTAAAATATGTGAGGAAGCTCCAGGAATGAGCTCGTCTTCGGAGAAAGGGGGAGAGATAGAGAGAGAGAGAGAGAGGGAGAGAGAGATTAAAAATGGCGTGTCAGCCAGTGTTGCCCTTTGGGGTGGAAGAAGACATCTGATTTGCTTAATCTGTCGTAGTCTGTGTGGTTGGTTTTTCTACCAAAACCACTCAGAGGCAGAATCTGACAAGCCCAGTGTCGTCTGATTCAACCCTTGGGACTCTGGTGCTCTTTCCCCCATTTCTGAATGCTTTTTATATGAAATATCTAAAATATATAAGAAAAATAATGTTTGCAAAGCCAAGGTTTGGTATTTTTTCCTTTAAGCACAACATTACTTATATGATTCGGCGATATTTTTTTCACTTTGAGATTAAATATATTATAATTTTAGAGCCCAAAAACCCATTAAATCTGATGAAAACCGAGATATAATATTTATGAACCTGCAGAAACAACAAGCAGGTGATGTATTAATAGGATTTTTTTTATCTTTTAGCTTTTTCATTCTTCCTGATACTTCATGGGCACGTGGCTGGAGATGTGTTGGTCTTAACTTAGCACACATCAGTCACCTTGCGTAACTTGTGTCTGTTTGGTGCATAGGTTGCAAAACAGGATGCAATACGCACATGAACAGTAGGGGCAAGATCAGCATTGTTGATTAAGGGCCTCTTGTTCCATGAGTGATGGTGCTGAGCTTTTTCTGCTTTGAACTCAGATGTAACACAGACTCAACTTCCTCCTGTGCCTCTACACTTTATTCTTACTTAAACAAAGCTGGGAGTTCCATGTAGTCTGAGTTCTGTTGCACTCATCCGCTGCTTAAGAGAACGATTTGACTTGCTGGCTTTTACAGAAGTTCTCAAACTGTGCAAACATAACTAAGAAAAGGTCAAATGTAGAAAACATATCAATCATTCAGCTTTTATAAACTTTATATAACCACAGGATTAGCATTCCCATGGTGTGACGTTTCTTTTCGTTGCACGTCAAATTTAACTATTTCCATTTTTACTCTCAACACCGAACAAAAACTAGCGTCGAGTTTCAAAACCAGCATTTACGGCTAAACTTTTTTTTATTTTTTAGATAATGTATGATTATTTATTAATAACATTTACAGGCTTCTATTTCATAACATCTTTATTGTTCTATGTCTGTTTTCTCCATATCCATTTTCATTCCTTCTTGGGTTTTTTTCTAATATTACTTTTGTTTGGTTCTAAATTTAACTTCGAGATCTGACACTGATCCGTCACTCTCTCTCTTTTCCTGAGCGCTGGGAAGCGAGTTACACAAAACCGGAGTGACAGTTTCAGCGGAGGACGAACCGTGACAGGACCTCACATGTTGTGCAGACGAGTCAGACTGTCAAGCGGCAGATTAAACAGAACACATCAAGTGGCCTTTCTATTCCTCCGCTGTAGTAGCCCAAGTCTCATCGGCTGGTGCTGCAGCTCTGGCGCCGTTTCAAGCAGCAGTGACACAGCCATAAAAGTGCTACTTTGACGTATTGAAAAAGCTGCAGAGGAAGAGGCAGAACTGTGAGCGGATGGAACAGCTGTGTACGTGGTGTAGCACTGGTGCAATTGACCGTGAGCCAAAAAGAACCTGTCAAAACATCCTCTGGCGCTGAGCTTCATGACTGTGAATCTGCAGCTTTTCTCTGTTTGGTACAAATGTTAACTAGATATCAGGGATTCTGCAGGTTTCAGCGAGTCAAGACTCTTTAAGACCATAACGGGAGGAATGGGAGGCCTGTTTCCAGTACAGCAGATATGAGGGGATTTCAGAGTCCAAGAATTACTTTCACTGCCCCATAATTGACAATAAGGTGAAGTACCTGAGTAGAGAATCATCCTGTAAATCTCAGGGACAGTAGGTTCCAGAGTCTTTCACACTGTACTGAGACCTATTAGGACCAGGCTGTTTGAACACAGTTATCAGTACCATGTTGGTCTTGTAGTTTTACTGCAGCGTGCTACTAATTATGCTATTCAAGACTTTTTAAGGTCTAAAATTCTGATCCTTAAATTTCAGACTTTTTAAGGACACAGCAGGAACCCTGTCTGATGGAGCTGTTGACGGAAGGTCGAACAAAACGAGCGATCCCAGGCTCTCACTCTGGGCTTTGGCGAGTTGTTTGACATTTTCTTTACCCGCCGATGAATCCGTTACGTTAACGATACACATAATCGTTGTTTGCAGTGTTAATAGCTGGGACTTTGCGGCTGTGGTTCCAGGATTGTCACACAGTTGGTGGAGGAGTGTTGTCACCGCCGCTGCTGCTGCTTCTGGGAGCTCGGTCGCACCAGAAGTGTCTTATGCTAAACAGGTGGTTACCTGCGCTGGCACAGGCGGTTGGCAGTGGCGGCCATGTTGTCTGCCCTTTTCCCTTTGACGAGCTGGCAGCCGACCACCCGCCTGCTCAGCCGTTCAAATGACAGACTGCTGCTTCACTCTGGTGCTAATCCAACAGCTACAACCATCACCTCCTGAATGTGTATGTCATTAGGTATAAATTATCATAAACAGGATATGAACATACATGCTCCATAAATACCAGACTATCGGTTTAGTGAACTGAGTATCAGACCCTGGGTGTTTTTTTAAATGTGCTTAAAAAATAAACTTAACTTTAAGAACCACAAATGTCATGAAGGCAGGGAAATGTGTGAGAGAGAAGGACTTAGGGGAAGAAATAGAATCTGACTGCAGCATTTTATTTAACCAATTCAGTGCCGTGGGTCTTAAGTTCAGGTGAAGTTTCCTGAACCTTCCAAAACAGTATCACACCTCAGAAGAAAGGAAAATCAAACAATTTCTGATTAATTAAAAAAAAAGGTGTTGGAACAAAAAACAAACATTACATCACCATAGAAGCAGAGAAAGGTGAGTAATTAACTAAAAATAAGGAATTGATTAAGGACCCAGAGTGAATTTAAAGAGAGTACAGACATAGGTTCATATAGTTTTGTAGAATAAAGGTGCTGTTGACCAATACCAGGGTATTTCATGAAACATGTATATGTTTATATATGTGCATAGTGTATTTGAAAGAGAATAAATCTATATTTATGAGTTTGGAGCTCAACAAGTATTTTTTCATGGTGTCACAAAGAAGACTGATGCTATGTTGTTTCTACATCCACATGGACCTGGCTTTTTAAAACGACATTGGTGCATCGTTATTAATTGTTGCCGCCCTAAGGACGTGTGGGACATTTGTATCCAACACTGAAGGTGATAAGAAGAGAAGAACCTGTTCTTTACATTTAGTGAATTTGACCTGCGCTCATCATGGCTGCCACTCCGACACCTCCAGGTCGTATCACTCCGTTGGTAATCAACCTCTGATGAAAAGACTATTACAGCAACAGAGTCAAGTTAGTATTCATACTTAATGTGGCCAAAATATGATTTAACTGGACTACATTAGGATTTAAAGGAAACAACATTCCTCGTTGAAAGATAAAACTAATTTGCACTTAAAAAGCAGTAAGATTAAAAGGCGAGAACTAAAAAAGAAAACACACAAAGGAAACAGGAATGGCTTCAGTGGAGCGCACACCTTCGCCAAGTCCCCTTAAATTCAATCAGGCTCACCAACATTCCAACACACTCGTAGAAATCAGTTCCCTTAATGTACCTTTTGTTCATCAGGACCCTTAAAGTATTCCCAGGGTGATTGGTGCAATGTTAAAGGAAGTGAAAAAGTCAAAGTGAAGTTTCTGAATCTGCCCCCTTGAGTATGTCCCATCCTTCCACTAAGTTTTGTGAAAAATTGATTCAGTAGTTTTTGCAAAATCCTGCCGGACAAACTCACCAAGCAACCATCTACCGTTCAAGGACAGGGCCAGGAAAATAAATGGAAAGAATATGAGGTCTGATTATTAAGATGTTTTCAGGAAGAAGCCCAATCACCCACTCTGTAAATGGACCTGTGCCAGGAATTCAAAATGTCCAGAAGGGCCCAATGTGAGAGTGTCAGAGCCCATTCCATCTTTTAAAGGAATTAAAAAATGTGAGAAATGTCCCGGCCTTGTCGAGAGTTTAAAGGACTCTGTAAAATATCTACCAAAAAAAGGCGGCTGGAGCTCGATGAAGGATATATCGTTAATATGTTACTGCGACGTGCACACGGCACAATCTGCTGCTATGTCACAGCAGGCGGGGGGGAGAACAGGGGATTACAGAGAGCATATGAAAGCCACACATGATAAAAACGATCTTTGCAGTGTTCCTGGATTAAGAAACATGGATCAATCAGCTTCTGAGGAGGTTTATCTGGTGGCATATAATAAATCATCGAACACATTCAGTCATTTAACACGACTGATGTCAAACTCGAACATGAGTTGTTAGCGCTGCATTAAAGAGACAAATTAACTCAAATAAATATATAAACTTGCTCAGAGAATTATAATAAATATAAGTAGTATGTAAAAAAATAAGAAGTAGGTGCATTATTCTACAATATAAAGAGAAACCCAATAAGAATTTGTGAAATGAATAGAGTACATACAAAGTATAAATAGGTATGATAAGATGAAAGCAATAAAGTATAACAGTATAAATGTGGTATTGGTGCAGAGTATTGCAGAGTTTATTACACAAAGTCGTATATTACTACTCGTTTGTTATCGTCACTAGTTTTATAGTTGCTGTATCATTTGTACTTTTTTCAAAACAAAAATAAATTTCCCTGTGCGGATCATTAAAGTTTTCCTGATTCAGATTCTGGTGTAAATATTAATATTCTAAAGCAGCCGTGAGCTGTTTCCTAGCAACAGCTGCTGTAAGTGGAAGAAGACAGACAAGTGGTGTGATGACAGACAGAAGTTATACAAAGTAGTTGAGGAATGAATGGAAAATTAATTTAGGTGTCGGCTTCAGTTTTCATCAAGTATTTTTGAAAAGCAAAAAACAAACAAGGAGTAAAAATCCAAAGGAATTTCTCAATAGTTTAAACAGCTTAAAGACGTAATGAAAATACCAAATATATAAAAAGGTTTGGGGTGATAAAATAAAACATATTTTCCTTTATAACCTCTGAATAGATTTTGAAAAGTAATTACATGTTGCCTGATGAAAGTTGAACACTTTATTAATATCGACCAATATGAGCCGTTTCACAAACATACCAGAGTCGGTGTTTGCCAAAATAAAATATGATTATTGAATATTACAGAGTAAAAAATGCAGAAATTATGTGGATTTAGGTTTATATTTTATGAAACAATCTGAAGTTATTTACTTAGGTTCTATATATTTGGTTGTTGTTGTGCTTTCTTTTATTTTAGGGTTTGATTACCTAGGTTTATTTGCCAAATTTGGTTTCAATATATATATTTATTGGTCGATATTTTGCTATGGGAATCCTTTTACTCCTCAATACCAACATCAGCCACCAAACATTGGCCGGGCTGTGAGAAAAAGTTTATATTCTTGTACTTTTCCTACGGCGTTGTCCAACGGAGAAACATGACGATGAACCACGGTGGTCCAGCTTCCTGTGTGGATATAAGAAGCTTGTTTCAAATACACAGATTCAGTGTCAAAATCGTAGTTTCCGGTGATTATACACAAATTAAAACATCTTGATATTTCATTTCTGCCAATAGAGTCCCTTACACACAACACACTGATCCTTGAAGGAACGTGTAAAGTCAATATATTATAAATTAGAGCAAATAATTACTAATTGATTGGTTGTCAGAATAAATGCCACACATGCTGTTAATGTTTAACTGGGCTGGTATGTACCCTGAGGTCTCTCTCTCTCTCTCTCTCTCTCTCTCTCTCTCTCTCTCTCTCTCTCTCTCTCTCCCCCCCTCTCTCTCTTTCTGACAGCTCCATGCCTCTAAAATGTTTCAACACCGTCTGGGAGGAAAATCATCATCGGGGAAATGGAGAGAGGATTTGTAGTGATGTGTCTCTTTTTTTTTTTTTTTCACTCCTCGTACATCTTAGGAAAACATGTTTTAAAAGGACGCTGCAGGCGCTGGTGCAACAATGGAACATGACGCTCAGGATACATGTACACTACGGCTGTAAATCCATATGCACTGATACCAAAATAATCCCCTGGGAGCCGGAGAGAGGGAGGGAGAGAGAGGAGAAGGAAACATGCAGGAGAGAGGGAGAGAGAGAGAGAGTAGAAGGAAACGTACAGGAGAGAGGGAGGGAGAGAGAGGAGAAGGATTTGTACAGCAGAGAGGGAGAGAAAGAGGAGAAGGAATCGTACAGGAGAGACGGAGAGAGAGAGAGAGAGAGAGGAAAAGGAAACGCACAGGAGAGAGGGAGAGAGAGAGGAGAAGGAAACATACAGGAGAGAGGGAGAGAGAGGAGAAGGAAACATGCAGGAGAGAGGGAGAGAGAGGAGAAGGAAACATGCAGGAGAGAGTGAGAGAGAGAGTAGAAGGAAACGTACAGGAGAGAGGGAGGGAGAGAGGAGAAGGAAACATACAGGAGAGAGGAAGAGAGAGAGCAGAAGGAATTGTACAAGAGAGAGGGAGAGATAGAGAGGGCAAGGAAACGTACGAGAGAGAGAGAGGAGAAGGAAACGCACAGGAGAGAGGGAGATATAGAGAGGGCAAGGAAACATACAAGAGAGAGAGAGAGAGTGGAAGGTAACGCACAGGAGAGAGAGAGGACAGGAGAGGAGAAGGAAACATACAGGAGAGAGGAAGAGGGAGAGAGAGGAGAAGGATTGTACATGAGAGAGAGAGTGGAGAATGAAACGCACAGTAGAGAGAGAGAAAGAGAGAAGGAAACACACAGGAGAGGGAGGGAGAGAGAGAGAGGGGAGAAGTAAACACAAAGGAGAGCAGGGAGGTAAGTGGGATCAGAACTCGGTGTTCACCTCCAGAACTTGGAGTAAGCACTTTCCCTGTGTTGGAGTCTGGAGTCGAGCCAAACTCTAACCAACGACCTCATCACCTCGTGAAAGGATTACACGCCTTGACCTTTTGACATTTGTATACATACAAATTACATCTCCCTTTCTTTCTCAGTGCTTTTGCTTCCTGCCAAGAGGATCGGTGTGATCACCTTGAGAAAAACTGTGTCACTGGCTTTTCAAAACTAGATTTTACTATTTGGAATAATATTTTTTAATTTGTCCAATTGAACTCGAATATACAGCTCCAGGGAAAATAGAAGAGCACTACTGTCTTATCTGTAAGGGAAAACAAATTTCAATGAAGCTTCTGAAGTACAGGTCATAATCCCCCCCTCCTCTGTGTTAATGATTATGACACAAACTAAACTGGAAAACCCTGCAAATACATCTAGCTGTTATTATATGTAATTTGTAGTTATTTAACTATATGCTCAAGTGTTCATGTTTCTGATAAGTTTGGTTTGAAGTATTTATCAGGTTGTTATCGACCTTAACCCTTGTATTAGAGGAAGTGGAGATGCATCTACCATCTTTATTCACAGTCACTAGTGGCAATCCGGCGAAATGAATCGCTGAATCTCATACTACTGGTGTAGGCGTTTTCAAACAGAAAATGTAAAGTAATATTCTGGGCAGTTCAAGCGTGAAATGGGGAAGACACACCGCTACCAGGTGAGCTAACCTGTAGTTGAACTGTTTTAATGTTATGTATCGTACAAAGCAACCCCATTTCTTTTATTCCTTAATTAAAATGATGGCGAATGTGGCGAGCACACAAGTACACACACACACACACACACACATACACACACACACACACACACACACACCGTTAATTGAGCTACTAATGTCTGTAATATTCTATTACTTAAGCAGACGATCACTGGGGGGGGGGAAATATGTGCAGTGGGCAGCCACATCAAATTAGTGCAGGTGTAATGAAAGACGGAGACTTTAACGGCACGAGGCGACCATGATGCGGCACGGGGGGGGGGGGGTTGGGGTAAGAAGGTAAGAAGGTAAGTGGCCTTCAGAGACGACTTCCTGTGTGAGAGCAGAGGAGAACTCTGAGACTCTCTGTTCGTCTCCTGCTCTTCTTGTCGAGTCATGAGAAGTAAGTGTGTGTGTGTGTGTGTGTGTGTGTGTGTGTGTGTGTGTGTGTGTGTGTGTGTGTGTGTGTGTGTGTGTGTGTGTGTGTGTGGGGAAGTTTAATTGAAAGGCGTGCCTGGTTCAACTCCACTGGTTCACACGCACACACACACACAGAGTCACACAATTGTAATTAATGGGACCTTTGCACTCTGTGTGTGTTTGTTGCTCGTTACCTGTTTGATATATGGAGCCGCAGCCATGATGGATGTTTGGTCGTTCTCCGGTTAATTATTTTGGGGACGATGTGGAACCATAAAATAAACCGGAGAGACTGGGTCCATGTGCTCCTGGTTCCTGAAACGGAGGATGAAACGACAGACTCCAGGATTCATAACGAGACAAGATCCGGTCATTTCAGATTGAAGCAGTTTACACAAACAAGACACAGGATAACAGGACCTTGATTGTGATTTCTTTTGATTATAAAAAGATGATGAGTGTTAATGAAGCTGAACAGATGTGGATTTTGAGGGCGGGACAATACCGATACTGATATTTGGGAGTAAAACATTTCAAACACCGT
This sequence comes from Limanda limanda, assembly GCF_963576545.1. Lineage (NCBI taxonomy): Eukaryota > Metazoa > Chordata > Actinopteri > Pleuronectiformes > Pleuronectidae > Limanda > Limanda limanda. Next base: position 7,037,880 of record NC_083638.1, on the reverse strand, counting down.
TAGATGTAGATTCATAAGATGTCGTTATCGAACCCTAATGACAAAGAGTACGAGTGAGGCTGGATATTCTACAGTTCACCAAATTCAAGAATACATTCAACATCATTTTTAATAAATAGAATTTCTACATAAATGCACATCTTTTCTGCATTGTTCATTTATTCCGTTGTATAAAAGTTTAATATCGCCAAGCAGTATTATTAGGTCTGTGAAAGGCTCATGTGGGCCAATTATTGTTCTGTCGGGTTCTATAATGACTTATTAATTACTTTATGATCTATAATGAGCAGAAGGAGGAAATGTAGAGCAATGTTTTTTTTAAATGAGGAAAAAAAAATGAATCACTTTCTGACAATGCTACGTTGGTTTTTAAGTTCCACTCGGCTGCTGCTGCTGCTGCTGATGATGATCTTTGTGAACATTTTCATTTTCTCTCTATAGGACGTGCACCAACGCCTGTAAGAAGCCAGTGTGGGTAACATATAGAACTTTAAAGACAGAATTTAATCTATATATAATCCCTATGTGGTTAAGAAGATTGTTTCTAGTTGAAGCTCAAATCCACAGACAGAGGTTTTATTTTTTTCCTATATTTATCTAGTTTTCCTCTTTTCACCCAAAAAAGATGGTGGAAATCATGGGATCGGAAATCATTGTTGGATGAGATAATTATCTTTCACCAGTTGCTGAGTGTTTGTCATCGCGTGGTTTTCACTTCGGGGGGCACAAATATAAACGCAACTAAAACAACCTGACGTGCTGTTTTTATTGCCAAGCAGCGAGACGATAAACTGCAGACAATAACTATCGTGTTTTTTCTCTTTTATATTTACATTTGCTGACAATGAGACCGGTAATCAGGCATTTACATCATATTTTTAGTGCCTTGTTTAGTTTAATATCCATCAAGAACTAATTTCAGCATTCTTTGTCCTTTTTTTTTTAACCGTATGCAACCAGTTAGTTTCCCGACATAATGGGGATTATTCATTTCTCCTTCTCGTCTCGTGAGTGCATTAAAGTCTTGAAGAGCAGGATGTGAACGATGTCTCCATAGAACTGATTAAAAATCAGCCAGTTTCATAAAGTGAACAAACACTCGACTTGCTAATGAATCTGTCGTCTGATCTGTAACAGGTGCAACATCTGTGACACCAGGCTCCATGAAGGTCTTCATCAGTCTTCATCACCAACTCTCTGAACGGAGCCAGGTCCACGTGAGTGTGTTGGCTCCGTATCAGCTTTAGATTAGATTAGATAAGATTAGATAGAACTTTATTGATCGGCACATCGGGGGGAAACTCACTTGTTACAGCAGCAGGCAGCTCAGAAGGAGGAAGACAAGAGAGTAAAGAAATGTATAAAGTACAATAGAATACAAATAAAGTATTCTGTATACACAGGATTGTACATGGCAAGTAAAAATCTGTTGTGTGCTTAAGAATAAATCAGTTTACTTGACCACTCTTATAGAAAACGCTCTGGTTAGCAAAGATAACAGGGTCAGCAACGCCTGTAATTGATTATCCATGTTGCGTTCTACATTGGTTGCCGAGGCTTAGGCAATTTGTCTCCTCCTTCTAGAAAAGGGGGGGGGGGTCACGATAGGAGTCTTGAAGAATCAACAAAAGGTTACATCATGACCCAAAAGATCCAATCAGCATGCGGTTGCGAGATGTACGTAAAGTTTCCATACATCTCTGTTTCTGCTCAAACGCTACCCGGGAGTTTCCAAACTAAAATACAGCCAGCAACCTTTTTCTCATCTTCTCTGTGTGTTGTCTCTGAAACTCCAAAGTAGTGTGGATGCCAAGCATTGATGCATTTTCTAATGAAGATGTAGTGGTTTGGATTCAGCCTGAAAGTCCCATTCTTTTCAATTGGAAGTTAAACAACTAATAATGTGTATATCTGGAGAGAGAACATGATTTCAACCTGAAGAAGGTTTCCTACAATGTTCAGCATGTGATAATTGAAAGGTTGCTTTTAGGTAGAGCACATGCAATCTCTGGCACAGCAGCAATTAAAAGACAAGAACACAAAGTGATGGTTTTGTACAGTGTGAACATTCCTGTTTGATCACATCCTGAACCACTCAAGTCACAAAACACCTGCGTCTGAGTAGCACTTACACTCAAAGCACTACAGACGCCACAGGAGCTGATCTTTAATTTTCTGTAATGCTGACTTTCAGAAGGTAAGATACAGCAAACGATAAAAACCCTCCTCTGTGAAGAGTTTCAGAATAAAGAGACAGTTCTTTATCCCTTCCAAAGCTTAAGGAATATTAAAGTCCAGGCTGCTGCCTTGTAAGGCAGAGAGGTCGAGTGTGAATGTCTGTTCAGAATCACGCTGATCCAGGTCATGGTTCTTCCACACGAATTAAACGGAGGTCGACAGGACTTTCCATGAAGACGTTTCACTTCTCATCCAGAAGGCTTCTTCAGTTGTGGCCGACTGGCGGTGACGTCCAAAGCTATTTATCTTCCGTGGCATCGTAATGTAGGCCATCGCTGTCGTTTGTTTTATTAGTGGCACATGAGGCCAAGTGTGAATGATGGTTAGATCCCCTGTGAAGGGATGAAGGGTCAGCAGAGTAGGTTGTGGAGGAGTCACATTGTTGACCTCTTCTTCTGTTGAGGGATGGTTTCTATACGACTAGGTAGACTCGTCCCTCCTCTGTCCAACCACTGGTCCTTGTTATCCGAAGGATCTACCCTGTTGACCTTGAAGGAGACGTCCCCCCATCCTTCATGTGAAGGTAAATTACTGAGTCTTGGCCTGAGGAGTTAAGAGATTAGCCATATGTCAGTTCAATGTCCGTTTTTTAAACATGTTATTATTTACAGCACCTCAACACCAGTGTTGGCCCGCATCACAACATGATCCCCAAAGTTTTTGTTTTTTCTAGTGGACATCTTTCTGGGCATCTTCTAAATTTACTAATTTTTACTCCCGAGATATTTGTGTTGTTTGAGTTTCTTTATAATTTTTTTCATATTAGAAATATTGTTAATACACCCACTTACTAACTGTAACATTTCTGACAACATTAGATGGACTAGTTTTGTCTTACTTGAAAAATACAGCTCCAATGCTACTGAAGACCCTCCTGATCTTTCCAGATACTGCAGACACACACATGTACGACAATGTGTTTATTCCGGTTTTCTTCACCACCTGCAGTGTCGATGCTCTTCCTGGATCTTGTGGATCTTCTTTTTTCACCAAAGGTCCAGTCCCGGGGTTCACACAAGCTTCAAGTGCATCCCTCAAGTCTTTGCTCTCCTTCTCTTGGGCCTGGGCAACTTGCTGGCACGCCATCAACTTGGAGTTGCAGGGTTCTGAAAACTCCAAGCTGATGTTGCAGTGGGTGGTGAAGGTCAAAGAGCAAGCATTCGTCTGTATGTGTGGGTTTCCTCTGTACTCCAATGCGGAGGCTCCTGTCTTTTTGAGTTTGTACAGCACAGTCAAGTAAAGAACTTGATCTTGAAGGCCTGGGTTTTCATTTTGACCCATGTGGCGTCCATACATCTGCAGTTTTTCTGATGGAGTTCAGGGCTCCATGCAATAGATGGTTTCGAGAAAAACACATCGAAGAATGTGAGGTCAACGAAACAGACGGGCTGCTTACAAACTGCTGATAGCGGAATTCCAGCAGAGGCTTTTCAGTTTGAGCTGCTCAGTGACGCAGTGTCCCGAGATAACCCCGAGGATAGCTAACTTCAACTTGTACTGTAGCAGATGGTCCAACTTTTAGTGCTGTGGGTTTTTTAAGGTTATTTTGAAGCAAGGTTTTTTTTCGTGGTTTCATGCAAAAAACTGAAAATAAGAGAAATAATGAATGATATTTCCGGGGTAATGGAAAAATAAAGATTTATTTTTTATTTTTTGCTGCTGGTCTAGTAAAAGTTCCAAATAGGCAAGTGGATTAAATTCTAGCATCTTGTGTTGCAGTAGATTTCATATTTCAATTGATATTTTTGATTCATAACAGTTTCACAATCTAACATTAAGAATAAAAGTGCTACAGCTATATCTCCATCATTTAATAGTCTTTTTCAACTCTTTATATCCAGAGATTCAGGTAATGTGGTAGGAATCCTTCAGTCAGATCAAAATCACTAAAGGTCCCGAGGTCCTAATCTTGGGCGACAACTCCTCAAGGCCTTTGTCACCCAGATGTAAAAGTCTCACTCCAGACATCCCCGTGTTATCTTTGATTCTGGTTTAAAATTTCATGAACTAAAAATCTACTCAGCTGTCAGCACTGGCTTCTCCTGTCTTGGATCACTTGCAAAATTCAAAGCCGTCCCTGTCAGTTAAAGATCCGGAGACTGAGGTTCACACTTGTGTTTCCTCTCAGCTCGACTGGTTGCAGATCTCCCAGTGTAAGAACCAGTCTGTCAGACCCATCACGCCAGCGGCTGGTTCAAAACGCCAGACTCCTCACCGGAACTAAGAGGAGAGACCACATCTCCACTGCACTGGGCTCTCTCTTCACTGGTTACCAGTGGAGAGCAGAATTGATTTTAAGATTCTTGTATTTATTTTTAAGCTCTGCATGAACAGGCACCTCATCCCTTATTCCTACTCCAGACTGCTGCTCTACATTCCACACACGAACATCAGAAACCACAGGTGACTGAGCTGTTTCTGTAGCTGGCACCAGATTGTGCGATCATTTGCTGCCAACGATTAGATCTTCCACCTCCTCTGTTTTCTTTAACATGTTGATTGTCATCACAAAAACATGCCTGACCACACTTTGGCTTTCATTTGTTCAACTGTTAACATAACATTTATGCAGTGTTGTTTCTGCTATGATAGTAGCAATAACTGTTATACTTAATCTATGTATATCCACTTATTTATGCCTGTGTAATCTCTTAAAACAGATTCTACATGTGAATACATAGAATCTGAAAGGCATTGGACAAGAGGTCTTTAAAACCCTCTGGCTTCTGTTTCCAGTTTGATCGATCACGCTGGAGCCGGCTCTGGCTGCCCGGAGGTAAACAGTCCGTGTGGAAGCAAATGAGGTGGAACACATTGAACCAGACAAATCGACTATCGGCTCTTTAATTCATCTGCATCCATACGCAGACTTAGATTGTCGTCTGGACGTTAAACTCTTAACGTGACCTTGCTGGTTGTAGATATTGTCACGACTCTAACTCAATTTTCACGTCTCACATTGCTAGTCGGACTGTAAACTGTGTACAGAACAGAATATGATCTTCTCTGAATATCCACATTTATACCAGAATCCCCAAAATATTGACGATTGCCCCCAGAGACCGATTCATCATCAGACAACAGCCGATAGGCTCCAAGATTGATGACTGTGTTTACATGTGATCATTTCTGTGTTTTTAATTGATTGTAAGCACTCAAATAATTCTATAATTTTCATTATTTCTCTCAATAATTTGTCTCGACCTGAAGTTTTCAGATGACACTGTGTTGATTACATGTCCTTGAAAAAGAAAAGGACACGTGAAGATGGAAGTAAAAGGTTGAATGGCGTCGTGGTACAGCCGCAGAATTTAAAATGGAGCTTTCTAGAAGAGGGTAGACTTCCTACTTCTTACTTCCTCGAGCAGTCAGATCCTGCAATGGATAAATTGTACATTTCTCCCATTTAGAGACCCGACTCTCTTTAGGGATATTTAGGGATAGAGCTCCAGAAGGGATAGAACCCTATTGTTATTGCTGAGGTTTATGATACTGTGATGTAGGTCTACACGGACAATATGATACCATCCATCACCACCTCCGTCATGAGTGCCTGGTTCCCCCGCTGCCAAATCCGAGAGCGGAGTGCAGTGCATCATAATGAAGGCGGAAAACTGTGACTTCTACCTCCACGGGAAAATATACAATACATCAGAACATGCAGGGGAAGATCTTCAGTGATCACAAGCAAGTAGGAATATGGTATTATTGTAGTTGTGTTTCAATAACTGCACTTAATGTTTTACACAAATATTTGGGTGTTTTGTTTTTCTCGTTTTTGTGTGATGTAGAAGTCACAGGCTTCACCGAGCAAATGCAGATGGCACATGGATTTTTTTATGGTTTTGTGTCTTTACGTTTTCCTCTTTCTCCGAAGCAGAGACGCCGGCTGTGGATGTTGACATGTACGTGGGAGGATGGAAACATTGAGCATGGATGAGAAAAGTTTGTTGGAATGATTACGAAGCTGTTTGCCTGTGAGAAGAAAGAAAACCCCATGTTCGCACAAAGGTAAGTAAAAAAAAGGGGGAATTTCGAAGCAGATTGTTCATTAAAGATTCAAAAGTGTGCGGTGTATCTAATGTATGTTTAATGGGCACCTTGAAAAGAGATGAAAACAATTGGTGATCGGATGTGAACAACGTCCCCCTGAGTGGAGAGAGTGCGAGTGAAGGTGAAGACTGAATCGAGGGCGAAGCTGCGAGTAGATTCACGCACGTGTTGCTCGAAAGTGAAACTCTCTCAGCTGCTGTTTACCCCCCGAGAGATCACGTGACCTGTGAGGACTTTAAAACTAAAGTACCTGCAACTATTGTTCAGATATTATGGTACAGAAAAGTGAAAAAATACACTCTCAGATGGGTGAGTGTTCTTTTTGGTCCAGGATTTTATAAACCCCATTTTCATGTAACAAGGTTTTGCAGAAACAGAGTAAACAGTTTATATTTTTATGGTCACCATACATCAATGGATTAACTACCTAAAACGTAGTATTATACATACTATGTTTAAAGTATTACATATGATGTAATATTTTACATGTAGTTTTGTAGTTTTTCAGGTCCATGTCCCATACAACGAAATGGAGGAGGTGAGTTTATGATGGTGAGGTTTATTGGCTTCACTTTTGGGGAAACTGCCAAGTCGATGGTGCAAATCTTGTCTTTAACACTTTATATTTCTTTAATTCTACTGTATATTATTTATATTTTCTCTCTCATTAAAGTGAATAGCTGTTGATTATATCTGTGCGTGTTTATGGAGATGCATGTACTGGTCTACTGAATATACATTTTTATAATAATGGATGTTGGTTATTACAAAAAGAAGGATGTTCGTCACAGACATGAAGACATAGTACATAATGTACTATTGTTTTGTATTAATGAAGGGACAACGAAAAAGACTCAACCAGACGATGGTTTATTCCATCTCTTCAGACCTAAATGACTTCACTGCACTAAGGATTCACTTCACTGTGAAGGGAAAAGTACATTTTTAAAATCTTAAATAATTTCGTTCAACAGCTGGATGCTGTAGCTTTTAGCAAATGTTGCTCAAATACCAGTAAATACTGCATTTCTGCCGTCTTCTGCTTCCTCGGACTATTTTTAGCCACAGATAAACACACATGTGGTGCACTTCTAAGTATTTTGGAGCAACAGGAAGGAACATGCAGCGTCGACTCAAAACAAACAACCATCACCATATTCCTCATCATGGAGAACAGGGTCATCCAGTTCCAAGGTGCAGGTTATTTGTGAGTGTTTTTTAAACTGTGTGGCAGAGGGGAAAAGGTTCAAGCAGGATTTGGCTACACAGGAAACTCTTTTTAGTAACATTAATATATGGCCAGTTAATAATTATATATTTATTTAGCGATTTGTTGGAGACAAGAACATTTTGAAGTACAGCACTCCGGACGCATGCCTCAAATCTAATCAGTTAATCTTTGAGCGTTTGTGCCACATTTGAAAGGATTCTCTTCAAGTGTCCTGAGGATAAATATTCCTGATATATCACTTTGACCTTCGACCACTAACATCTAATCAGTCCACCTTTGAGAAATTCATTCAAAGTCCTCCAGAGGAATTGTGTTCACAACAACCTTCACTCCTCACCACCAAAATCTAATCAATTCATTTTGGTACCAAATTTGAAGAAATCCCCTCAAGACATTTTTGAGATATAATGTTCACAAGAATGGGACGGGCGGACAGAAAACCCAAACAGATATATCGCCTCCGGCCACACACTGTCGCCGGCACAGGGGCAGAAAACTTTTATCCACCAGGCTCGATCTCAACAGTGGCTAACGAGAAATGCACAAAGGCTAAAATACTGAAATTGGACCTCTGGAGTTCTTGTGGACAGATGCCTGTCATCGATTCTGATCTGTTGGATTCAAAACCTCCAAACAGCAGCTTGAGCAGCTCTTCATACAGGTTTCTCATTTTACGCATTCTGTTCGTTATCAGTTACCACACAGCTCCGTGCATCAATCCATGTCGTGGCATTAATGTGCATCTCAGGTGATGGGTTCACACCCGGCGGTATTAGAATGTGTGGCCACATGCAGCTGGAGTGACCACTTGTGATCAGAGCTCGCCTCCCGCTCTGTATGCAAATAAACCCGGAGCCTACTACACGAAGAGATAGATGTTCATGTATGTATTTATGTATACATAGGGGCCAGGAGGTGTGCATGCATTTAAAAGCATTAGCAGCATTGGTGGAAATGTTAGATTTAAATATTGGTTTTGCTCCTGGAAAACACATCTCCCTGGGCAGACAATACATATAATAATGTGGGATTAGATACAATCCTGCTGGATGCAATTCAAGGTTTGGTTTGAACAGATAAACGCTGCGTGGGACTGAATCACAGAGAAATGCACCGACTGAAAAGGTCACAGATGGTTTGAAGGCTCCAGCACAGGCGAGTGTGTGTATTTAATGCAATGGCAACTCTTCATGAATAATTAATAACAATAGAAACTCGAGGTGAAGTCTGTTAACTGAAAATAAACTGTTAAAGCTGGAGTCTTTTAGGTGATTTATGGGTTTATATCTTATTATTATTCAGCTTTATTTCAGACACATATCAGTATATATTTAAATGGAAAACCATAATAAAGACATATGATCATCAAACAGGGATTACAAGACACAGTCACAGCACTAAAGCACCATCTGAGATCAGATGAGAGTGATCCAGGTACACAGTTAATCTGTGAATTTATATAATAACATTGATTGTATAAGTTTAATTTGTATTGTTCTATTGTTTCTTATCCTTTAGTGAAGCACGTTGTAACCAACATGACGAGTGCTCTTGAACGCTTATTATTATTATCATCATTACTGTTATTCTTACCATTACCCACAACAACAATAACAATAAATGAAATGTGCATGTTGTTATTCGCTCTTGATGATGTGACCCACATTTCTTACTTTATTCACTATAATGTGAATAAAGAATGAAGGAAAGGTTTCATGAATCCTGACAACACGCCTTTTAAAATGTAATTTCATGCTGCACAATAAACAGTAACTAGAACATGAGGACAAAAGACATCTACCCTTTAAATATAGTCCATAAAAACTCTAATAACATCTGCATGCTGTCTAATTTCATAAGTTAGAAGGTTAACATCCTAATCGATGGCTACAGGAAAATGATTTCAATATTTCAAATGACAGATATGCAGATGATCTTTCGTTCTTCAGGGATGAAGCAGATGCTGCCGCCTCTAAAATAAAACAAATACGAGATTTGAATGTGATGCGAAAGCAGCAACTTCCCTTTACAGAGACGTCTCCTCCCAGTCGTTTAGTCAGTCAAATTCAGTATCTCTCTCTTTCATGTGCTTCAGGGACACATACTGACACCATATTGGAACAGTTTATTACTGAACTTATAAGAGCTGAGGGAACAAAGCGCTGAAGGGACACGAGGCCCAAATTGGAAAGAAAAAAGTATCTTGTATAACACTGCAAAATGAAATAAAACAAAAATGATACAATAAAAACTTTGGGGAACGGAGAGATGTCGGAGCTGAGAGGTTTACATCCGTCTGCTGAGGTCTCCGTGGCCTGGAAAAGCCAGTCTGAGCTGTTCCTGGTGGGCTCCGCTAACAAAGATAAGGATATAATGTTGGAAATGGCTGACTTCCAAGAGATGAGTGGAGTAAGCTCCAAGCAGGAAGATGTGATTTAACGGGTAAGTGTGAAACTCGGGGAGTCACTCACTCCCAAGGCTGCCTGGTGCTGCCGCGCTCAGAGGCCGGCGAAGGGAACTGGACATAATGGCTTTTGTCATGCGACGGGGGGGCAAACGCACTTTGACAATTCTCATGGCATTTCAGGTTTTTTGGTGGGAAAACAGATTTGATTTTTATTCTCTCCATCATTAAACGTAGCTTCTGCTGTGGTGCAAAGCTTCCCGTGTATCACGTTGCTTTTTCATCTCCTTTCACTGAGCATATTTGGCCCTTTTTTATTAATAGAAATTCACCCATGAGCAGCAGTTTTTCAAAAGAATACAGTTGGGACCCATAGGCGTGTTGCAGAAAGATTAAAAAAGCACCCTGGAGACTCACAGAGGGAAACTGTTCTCCGGCTCGTAGGTACTCGGCCCCAAACCTCAGTAAATGATGTTAAACTAGCTCATCCTGCTGTGGCCGGTTTGTTCTTCATCTGAACCGCGAGTTCACGCCTCACATCCCTTCCTCACAAAGTGGCTTCTCTGCCACCGCAGGATTTTTCACGTGGGCGGCGAAATGCAAATCAAATTTCCATTATCCACTAATCAAAATGTCTGTTTATTTCATGGTCGGCGTTTTGCCTTTGTTTGCAGCCGGCGCCTCGGTCTTTCCGGCCCAGTGCTCGCAGGAGGAGCGAAGTGTTTTATCCATCAGGCTTCACAAATACTTCCTGCACTTGATCACAACATGAAAGACTGAGAGGTCTCCAGGCTAAGTGAGGTAAGGGAACTTGAGTGAGGGGGAAACCTTGTCTTGTCAGCACTAGTCAAAGTCTGCAGCTTTCTGAGAGTGCAGTGTCAGTCACTGCGAGGCACAGCTGACAGGGTCAACTGATCCGTTATGCAGTATGTGCACTTTTCAGGCAGACCCAAGAGATGTGCCAAGGGTAGCTTAGGAACAGCCTCCCTGTTCGCAGGACTACCACTGACCTCCAAATCTCATTTGCTGTCCCCATTGAATTCCACATGTACTCTAAAGACGTCAGGCTAGGTGGGCGCTTTTCACCTGGAGTCAGCAAAACAAGAGGGTTGAGAATGAACGAATAACAGCAATAATAGTATATTTTTTTTGTCATGAAACAGCAGAACTTGACATTTGATATTTGTTTAACCTTTACTTCGAATTAATTGAATGGACCTTTGTGGAAATCCAACTTTTGTATTTCAACCTGCATAGAAATCGTGAGCCCTCAGGATTTCTATGCCACTTCGGCAGCTCAGGGCTCGACTCAGGTGTGAAGACAGTGAGAAGCCGCTGCTTGTTATCAACAGCAGCATCTTCCAGAGGTATAGCACAGATTCTGCTGTAGCATCGGTTACATCTGTCACTGGAAGAAGAAGAAGAAGAAGAAGAGAAGGGATATACGACGGAGGGATGGTTCCGTCCAATCACCTGCCAGCCTTCCCACGCTGTTAAAAAAAACATCTGGAGCATAAGGTTATAATAAATCTCATGAATAAATCACGCGTGGTCAAAGAGCTCAGCTCCTGCAGCTGGAATCCATCCTTGTTTACAGACAAGAGAATTCCAGTGGAAAACTGTCCCCTCTACTGTACTGCTCTGGGTTTACAGTTACATTTAAGTGGGTCAAAAAATAAAGTTTGGGAGCTGAAGTTACCAAAGGCTTAAAGCGACACACAGGCAGGAGGAGGAAGGCAAACAGCTTACTCCCCTATCTGTCTCCACTCTCTCCCACACTGGATTAAATGGAGATAGGGAAGTTGGGCATGGAAATGGAATGATTTATTTAAGACAGGTCCCTCCACCAGGAGTAAACACAGTCCCTGGGGGGGAAACCCTGTTTTCTCCTACACTGTTCTCTCTCTCTCCCTCTCTGTCCTTCACTCATTCCACATGCACACACATTTTACATATTTCAGGAGGAGAGAGGTAATAGAGATGCAACACAGTGCACGATGTGACACGTCCTGATGAATGTGTCTCCGCTGTTGTTAGTCATCTCGGTCCGACTTATTTACCGTCACCGTGATTCATTTCCATGCAGTCGTGAGCCGTTAAGGTTTCATCTCTTTGAGCGCGTGCAGCTTAATGTGCTTCTAATCAAAATGAAGCCTGTATAGATATATAGTGACACCTAATTTGGGCAGTTGATTAAAAGACGTTCTGCGTGGTCTCTAGGTGTTGCATGGGGAGGTATTTTTTACTCCAGCATGTTTATTTTCTTAATTACTGAGGTTTCCTCTGGAATGGAAGGCACCACGTACCTAGCCAACCAGTTATGAGAAGTGCAGGGGCGGCGCAACAGGGTCGGAAAGGCAATTTTGACAATTTCCTGAAAACCCTCATTTTTATCATCTACTATGTCCAGGAAATTAGACCGTTTTCAGAAATGTCCCTAACAGCCCCATTCCACCAGAATTCTGCAAAAAGCTTCCTCACCTTAAGACGCTTGGTAGATGACTACAAAGTGTGTGTGTGTTTGCTATTCATGGGTACGCACAATTTTGATAATAAAATAATAATTTAAAGATTGGAATGTTTCCTGGGGGAGGTTTGGTTGAAACGCTCCTGGAAGAAGTGGACGACTGACTCACACTGGCAGTATTGTATTTATATTTAAATTTCATATTTAGCAAATGTCAAATTGATGTTTTGGTTTTGCTGCAGTGAACCAAATTTCAGGCTTGGAAGTCCAGAAAACCTGTAATTTCAGTGTCACGCATAGTTGTTTCATGATACAATGAATTACCCTCAGAAAACTACTATTATCAAACTATCCAGCTGAGCAGCTGGTTTCAAAGAGAAGTGGAAAACGTCTTTAAAGTCAGATGTTACGAGCTGTTTTGATCCAGGACAGATCAACGCAGATGTAACAAGCAGGATGCAGATGTCACCTGCTTCTTTAGAGCTCACAACACATCAAGAGTCAGCAGTGACTGGATCCGCTTCACGCCGTGTACATGCTTTAAATATCAAAGTCAGTCTAATTCACTGCCAGGTACCGGCTCTTAATCGTGACAACTTTAAACCTTCAGCCTTCAGCTAAACGTCCCCTCACAGCTCTGATGCTCTTCACTGCTTCACACTCAGGAGACTCCATTCTTCAGCTCTTACCTGTTAACCGAGGATACTGGTGAATATCTGTCACGGCTCCACCACGAGCGTTGCCTTTAGCGTCCTTATCACCAAGTCTTAATTGTATTAGAGATTCGGAAGGAAATTGCAGAGTGTTAATTGGTTTGGTATCTCGGAGATAGGTCGTCCTCCGTTTCCTCGGTCGTTCTATAATCTCTTTAGGACTGTTTAACTTTTACGTGCAAAGGTCTCATCCTCACATTTAGATCCTTGTCTGAATAATTCAGAGCAGCGACGGTAAATTCCATGCCAAATGTATCCGTGTTTAAACCCTGATATTGCAAAAGGGTAAAGTAGAAATAAAAATACTGACATTGTGCTTATACGACAATTTTTAGCAAACAGGGATTTATTAATGCATCCAGCGGCTGTATTAGCACTCATTCATGTCATGTTCCTCACCATCGACTGGAGCCTGATATCCACACTCCTTTCAGCTCTGCAGTTTGGTGCTGGGCTGATAAAGCACAGTGGGTGTATCAGCGAGTTTTCACTGGAAACAGCTGCTGCTGCTGCTGGAGAAGATGCTGATGAAAGCAGTGAGAGGGAACTGAAGCTGCAGCTGGAGGTGGGAGCTGTGAAAACTAAGATGGTCAGACGCCATTGAACTGCAGGGTCATGTGATCATTATCTGTGTGTCTTCACATTCTACAGCGTTTCCTGATTCAAACAATGTGAGAAACCAAATGAAAACACTAGAAGAGTGCAAGTCTCCACCAAGGCAATTCCTCATGTTATTGATTGGATCTGAGGTATAAAAAGGAGGAAATGGTCTGAAAACCTAAAGATTTATCAGTCACATTCAGTTTTTACAGTTCGGTTGATTTCTCAGAGAATAATTCATGGATCTGGAAGAGAAAGATCAGGCATCTTTAGGGGACTGACATTTACGAGTGTGTCCTTTTGGTTCTTATCACCAAAAATATCTGGATCGAGTGAATTTAAATGTGCTTTCCTCAGGGGGACGTTTGCTGCAGTTTGTGTTCTACTGAGTTTCACTCTGACAACAGAGCTAAAGAAGCTGAAAGAATAATTCCTGGATCTGCCCCTTGATAAACATCCGCAACAAAATGTAAAGGTCCACTCCTCCATGCAATTCAATCAAGTCTTATAGGTAAGACAACAGAACAATGATAATCTAAATGTTTTCATGCAAGATCCATGAATTATTCCCTTGAAAACTCATCAAAACGTAACAATATCCTCCATAATATTAAAGAAATCTATAAGCAAATTCATTTTTTCCTTTTTTGTCGAAACCTGTTTGGTCATTTTTGTGAAATCCTGTTGACAAACAAATACACAAACTAACTAAGTAAACGGGTGAAACTGGGGTGAAATACAGGGAATAAATGGGAAGATTGGGCAGCAACCAAAAGCACAAATATCCTTTATATGTCATATATATACATTTAATGACATATTAGAAGAAATACATCGCACTGCACATTTTGAATTATGAACACTGCAGCAGCTGCCTGTGGCCACAGTCGCATTACACTGTTTGGATCCAGATCGTTATGATCACTCGAGAGATGAGAGGATTTCCTGGAAACTGGAAGCAGAAGCCACTCAACAGTCACACGCCACAACCACTACTGAAGCTGCCAAACTGCAAGACTTGACACAGAGGGATTTACCTCAGCTCTCTCTCCCATGCACAGCATTTCCTCGGTTATAAGGTTAAACCCGGAGCTTTGCAATGAGCAATTACCAAAGCACACGCAGCGTGCAGACGGCTCGTAGGGTTTGTTAGATAATGTCCTTTTGAAAGATGTCAAGGACGAACGGTAAGGTAAGGTAAGAAACCCAGCAGACCAACAAATAAACTGACTGAAGAGACAGCAGGAAGTTGCACTGAATAGGGGAGAGGCGTGAAAATGAACGAATCAGGGAATAAACTGATAACATGCAACTAAAGCTACGATCATTATTGAGTCGACAAATTTGGGTTTAATTCTAATCTCTCAATTTCTACATTCTTCCAAAAAAAACATTGAGCAAGGTTTAACAGGTTTAAAACCTTGAGCAACTTTCAGTGACTTAAAAATACTATATCAAAAGAAGAGACAGATTTATTCATTAATAAATCGATGCTGTTTCTAATAAATAATCCCTATTTGCTGGTGAAACTCATTAGAAGCAGCTTTTACTCCAGTGAGCTGCTTCACTTCTGCAGTTTGGGAGTAAGAGCTGTTCTTAGTGCCTTTTGCAGTGTTTTTTTTTTTTTTGTATTGATTCACTTTTGCAACATTTTTCAGCCTCTCTACTTAACAAGCCTGTTTCTTTATTCTCACTGAGCTTTGGTTCTCAGCCTGATTGCAGCCTCACCTGACCCGGCAGGTTCGTGTCAGGTCAGGCTCGGACTTTTCTCAGGATTAATCACATATTATATTGATTGTGGTGTTTTTTTTTTCTTTAATCAGAGAGTGAAGCTGTGTGATGTGCACATCTGTCCTCTAGCTGCAGCTCTGCCGAACAGAATGGTGCTCCACAGCTTTCACTTATGCATCAATATTGGGAACATAAACGCAGATAAAGTTGAGATGAAATGGACAAAAGGAACGTTTACTTTGTTGATTGTGTAAAGATGGACGACACGTCTCCACTCCCTCCCGCTATCCAGAGATTAAGCTCTAAAATATCCTGCAGGAACGCTGCCATCTTGCTACCAACATGTCAAATTGAGCCAAAGTCTTTGGAGGAGCAGCCCGGGGTTGGATTTGCAGCAAATTCCACACATTAACATTGTATCTCATCCCTAAACATGACTTATTTTCATCAAGATCCATCAGATATTCTCAAAGGAATCATTGATGATAAAGAAGATGGGAATAAGAAAATCTGGTGTAGTAGTTTTGGTTTAATCCTGCAGGGAAACCAATGCAGATGGAAACATTGAATAAAAAACTAACTTATTGGAGTAATAAACACTTGAACAAACATATCAGAGTGAGTTACTAGTCAGTGTGTCCCTAAGTCTCATCCACTAACATGGAGGAGGAAGGATTTATAACCTATTCTGCCGTCATGTTGTCCATCTTTATTTAAAGTCCATTTAACGTTTGAAATATGACAATGAAATGAATGAAGGCTCCACATCAGGATCTAATGGTTAATTTACAATTTCAAGCTCTTCACATGAAGAACTTGAGTCGGGACTTGAGTCGTTGTTTAAACACAATCCACAACAGTAAGTGTGGAGCCAACGGCGACTCTAACCGTCCACGTCCAATTACACCCCCGCAAAGTGTGAGTCAGCTGCAGCTCCGAACGCACAGCTGCTCGGTTAGATCTGCATTAAGAGCACCAGCCACCACATCAGCACACGACCGAGTGAAGCTGCTGAGTCACGGCTCCAGAGCCTGTAGAGCTGCAGCGGTGAGGAGGGCAAGCTAACGCTAACAGCTTGCACTCGACAGACGACAGTTAATGACATAATTACCGGGTCCAGATATAGTTTGAAGCGATTTGGCGACAACGTTACCATCGCAACAGACAATTTCAATAGTTGCTCCATATTATTTTCCTTCCTGTATATGTGTTTACCAAACACGATTTTAGTTGAAGTTCTCAAATGTCAAAAGTTATGCTCCTCACACGATTATACTTTATTTTTAAGTTGCCACTCGTTTCATGGAAGCAGAGACGGTGTTTACTTGATAAACTTCCAATTAACTGAGCCTGACCGGAGTCTGGTGATCAGCTGGTGAGCCTAACAAGCAGAAAGTTTGAAACACCCACACTGTCACCTCAATGCTTTTTAGTACATTTAACAGAGATCTATTTTGGCAGCTTGTCGTCTAATCCGCTTCATATTTTGTCTTAAAATTAATTAGGTTTGCTTGATTCAGATATTTTACCTATGTTAATTTCAGTCTAGCACTAATTCAATTATATATATATATATATATATATATATATATATATATATATATATATATATGATAAATAATTATTAGATCCTTTTGGTTGTTTTAAAGGAAACTCTTTGTAACGTTACTTAGGAAGTAAAACTGAAATTGTATTTTCTTTTCTTTGTATTTCTCTTTCTTTGTATGACTTTGCACTTAGATTTTCTTAGGTCTATAAATCTAAATATGAACTGTAAGGACTGTTTGTAGTGACGCATCCTTCTTCTGCTTTTTAATTCCTGCAGCCTTTAAGTGCATCACCTTCAGGAAGCAGTAATAAATAAGTGAAGCAAATTATGTAACGATTATTAAAAAATTTAGCACCCACAGCTAAGATAATACAAATTAGAGAATAATAAAGTTAAACTCCACCAAGCAGCTCATCCGTACTAATGAGTTACAGGTTCGTTAATGTAGAAAGGGGAAAAGAAAAAGTTCAGGTTGGGAACTGTGGGATCGAGAGACTTAGTTCTCCTGAATTTTAAGGCAGGTTACGATTAAAAATAAATAAATCTGCTACTGCAGGTTCGAGCAAATCATTCCACTTTAATCATGATTTATTTCCCTTCCCTTTTACTAGAAAACACCACTGAAGATAATTCACGGTTTTGTGCAATTGTTCAGTATCAGTGTTCTGTCCTGAAACAAGACTTCTCCTCCACCACCACAGCCCTTTCAGATCTAAATGGAAATCAGTGAGGGAAATACAACTGGATTTAATAGAGTTAGATACTCCTTGTGTGTATCTTCCAACAAAGTGGAACTTTTGTTGGGAAACATTATAGTTTGTGTAAACAGAAATCTAAGCATATAAGTAGATACACGTATACTTATATTGACATTATAATTATTGGTGCTAAAATTGAATCCAAATCCGATTTTCGAATATGGGTCCAGCAGAATTGCAGAGGTTAAGTGCAATCCAACATTCTTAACACACACAAACACACTCTGGGTAAATACGATGTGGGAACCATCTATTTCCCCAAAAATAGAATCTAATTTGATACAATCTCTCAAGTGCCAATCAGCCTTAACAGCAGAGCCTGTACAGTGCAGCGTTGTGCGAGCATCAGACGTCCACCCATTCCACCAGCCTCCTACCACTTGCTGAGTTTCCAATCTTTGCACTTTGCTGCTACGCTAAGTGAGTGCTCCCTAGCCGGTAAAAGAAGCCTGTAGGGTGTGCGTGCTTGTGTGTGTGTGTGTGTGTGTCCGTGTGCGTGCATCAAGGGGGCATTTGTATGTGTTGCACTGGAGGGAGCACGCCCTCTTTCTCAAAAGACCTCACAGTTTAATGGTATTGTGCGCGGGGAATGTGAGACAAGACCGAGAAATGAGCCATGAGCAACCCCACGGGTTTCGCTTCTCCTTTTCCCCGAGCGGCAAATACTGCTTTTGTGAAACGGCAGTGAAGCAGAAGCCTGAAAATATATTAAAAAAAGCACTATAGCATATGTGCACGGTAAATAGGGAACGGTTATTATCACAGATGACATAAAAGTGCAACCATCCTTTTCACATTATGTGCAGGGAATGGTAGAGTCATCCGGAAATATTGCACTTGCAAGAACTATTATGGTTATTTCTGGATATGCTTGATTCTGACTAATGGCCACATTGAAGAAATCAAGTATAGAAAAAGAGGCGTCCGGGTCACATGGTGAGATTTAGGGCCACAGCTCGTCACCGCCACTCAATCACAACAGGAGGTGAAAACCCACATTCGAGGCAGAGAGAGAGATTTTCTTTTTTTCCCCACTGACAGAAGCTTCGGAAGAAAGAAATGCAAAGCAACCACAGGACATTTTAGTAAAGGGGGCTCGGCCGCAATCACAGAGTCGGTGAGACATTCATATTCCCGCACGCCCACCTTTGATTGAAAGTAACAAGTTCGTGCCCCCTTCTCTCCGAGTTGCTCAGTCACTTTGGCTGACAAAGGAAATCACAAACTGAGGTGGAAGTATATCAGCCGAGTCGAGGGGAAGTGGGTGTAGCGGCAAAATTAAATTACGAATTTAAATCAAACGCTTTTCTCACAAAATAACTCCTGAACCGCCGGGAATATCTCAGAGCGCCGATGTCTGCCGGAGTCGGTGCGAGGACTGAATTCTCCTTTTTTCCAGGCACCGTAATTGCAGCTTTGCTAATGGATTGATCAGCGGCCCTGTAGGGAGGCATTAATGTGAGAGATGATGGTCTTGTTGTGAAATTGCACAGTCAACAATAGATTTCACTCGCCGCCGTCAGGCCTCAGAAAGCTACAGGGCGCTGCAGATGTAAGAGAGCAGCATTATAACGTGCAGAGGAGTTTCAAACAACACATTATTACAACTATCATCTGTTATTATGACTAAACTACACTTGCTCCGCAGACGTCAGGCGGAAACTTACTCCTGGTGATTAGTGAAAAGAGATATAAATATGTCAACTTAATCATGGGGGTTTCGGTCTTTGTGACAAACAGCAGCACAGGAAATATTGTTAGAGACGGAAATGGATTCGAAGAAATATATGCAATTCTTGGAAGCCAATGTTCCAGAGGCAGTGGGGGGGGCAAAAAAATAGAGAAAGCGAATGGAAGGAGGACAGTCACCCTTTACACAGTGTACCTTTAAAATAACCCAGGAAATATACCATAACAAAACAAAAAACTGCTTGTTGAAGTTTTACACCGACTTTTTGCGGTTTCCACAAAAAAAAACTGAGTTGAAAGTAAGTGCAGTGAGTTCAAGATGCATGTTTTTTTATACTGCGAGGAATAATGGATCCACTGTTGCCGGGCAAAAGAAACATTTTCCAACGACTCCCTAAGCGAAACGGTAATTAAGATGTGTTATTTTGGTATTTTCTCAATTTGGCAAATCAAGCAGATTGGCATCTAAGTGTTTTGAACATTTTACTTCTCCTCACTTGGAAAATGAACAGGTTTAAGATTAGTTTTGAGTCTGACAGACGTTATTGTTTCCAGTGTTTGTTATAACATCAAAAATCCACATTTCCTTTTGTTTCCACTTTTAACCTCTCACACACACATGCTTCTCCATCCATTCATCGATATGGAAAGTCGTAATAATTCATATATTTAATTCTCGCAGAAAGCCTGGACGATCACGCCTGGATGACAAAGAGCGGCGAGCAATCACACAAGATTGCAGTCGTGGATATTGCTAAGTAGCGGCACATACTTCAACCGAATCTCTTCTCCTCGGGCTTATGAAACATCCGTCCTCTGCAAAGTCGTTCTCTCTCCTACAAAGGCCTCTACGACGCATTTAATCATCTGTTGTGTTCGAATGCTTCTGCACTAATGTCTGCAAATAAAAAGCAATCCTGTTCCCGTGCATAAGCGACTCCCGATGCTGTTTGTTTCTGCTCCAACGGAGGAAATTAAAGTGTACAATCTAATAAAGGATCTGCTCAAATGAAGAGAGAGCGCTCCGCGGTGCATCCATCTCATTCTCCCACCGTGCTGTCTGGTAAAGACAAGGAGCTCTGGCTCGGGAGCGCAATTAATTACACCACCATACTTTTTTTTTCCCAGAGGGAGAAGCTGAAAATAAAGTTTGCCGCGTGTGTGTGTGTGTGTGAACGAGTGCACCTCTAATTCGTTATGACCTGTAGGCGCAGAACATTTGGAGATTCAGGTTTCATGGCCACTGAACATCGTTATGAATCAATCTGGC
Source organism: Limanda limanda (assembly GCF_963576545.1). Lineage (NCBI taxonomy): Eukaryota > Metazoa > Chordata > Actinopteri > Pleuronectiformes > Pleuronectidae > Limanda > Limanda limanda. The sequence continues at coordinate 7,017,177 of NC_083638.1, read as the reverse complement.
TGATCTGTTCCACTCATGATGACTTTATAGACTTTGTTTTTTTTCCTTTATTATTCATGAGTGCAGATTTACAACTGTGTAATGAGGACGAGCATAATGAAGATCTTTTTTCTAATGCTGCGTCGGATTTTTTTCTCACATGCACCGAGGATTTTCTGCTTAATTACAGATCTATCAACAATATCACTTGTGCTCTGGAAAGTTTCTGGATACAAAGATGACTGCTGCCTGTATTATTGGCTCAACGAGCTGCGGATGAGAAAACAGCAATATGTGTTTTTGTAGGATTCAGTTTGAAGTCATTTTACTACAACGTTTGCCGGCTCTATGACTCCCTCCGCACTGACTCCATCCAACTGGCCTGCAAATGAAAAGCAGCTACAAACGCTTCACGAGTTGTAATTTTGCCCGTCTTGAGAGGAGTTACGTCGACTTCAGGATCGACGGCCCCCCCGAGTCCAGTTGCGAGCGGCTGGTGACGCCTTTGAAAACTCGTTTTGTTAAGCTGCCTCACGTGCAAAGAGAGAAATGTGTGTTTCCAACGATGTGATCCTCACGTTGGCAGAGTTGTTAAGTTGTTAAGCAATTGCTCGAGAAACATCTATGAAGTTTACGACCAACTCACAAAGTCTCTCCTTATTTCCTTGAGTCTTTTTTCCATCTTGCACGTCTTGAACTTTTGCCTCCATCATGATTTCCAATGGTGTTTCTCTGTTTATTCGTCCGTTTTGTCTCCAACGATCACAAATACAGACTAAACAAACGCACAGCTCCATTTCTTTATATGTATCTAACATTGAGAATAAATGAGGGTTCTACTAGAGGTGGGGTGTGGTTGGGTATCGAGCTGTCTGGGTCCAGAACTCAAAGGGTTCAATGACTCGAAGATAAATCCTTCATCCAGTCGGGTGGAACTCGGATGAGAGTTTAAACATCTTGAAGAAACACAAACAAGTCCAGTTTCCAGTGTTCACATTTACTCCTGGAGACAACACCACTCTGATGAAGGAGAATCTTAACAGTCACATCTGTGAAAGCTTCACTGGTCCCATGAGTTGAGACCAGTACGGATTTTCTGTCCAAGACCTTCAAGTGGGTGATGCATGTTCTTCTTTGGCAGTTAAGATTATCATGTTTATCAGATTCATAATCAAGACAAAGGGGGTTATAAATACTACTGAGTGCACTAATTGGCTAATTCTCTAATGTCAACACATGTAATGTTTGTTAAATGAAGTCGTCAGCTCCACATTTCACTTCATTAATATGCACGTGTATGCATCGGGATACATTAAACTCAGCAATGTACAGCGTGAAACACAGTGGTTAATATTGATAACGACTCCTGAGGCACTGGGACCAGATGTGAAAATGTGTTTTTTTCTAAATACAGTCTTCAGCTCTTTGCACACTGGGTGTGTTTATGCAAATTCGGATTTTCTGGCGATATATTTCTTGAAACTCTTTCTTTTGTCAGGTGTAATTTCACACAAAAGGGAAAAATTTCTCTGCAGGATATTTTTTCCATCAGAATGAGGTTAGTTTTTTGTAAACTTTAACGACGTATTTTGAATTTGCATGTTGTTTATTAGTCTCACTCCTGGTCTGTCAATATTATTAGATATTCATTTGAAAATGATTTGCAATGTTATTGTGTACAGATGACTTGCATATTTATTTAAGCAAATATTCAAACATTGACACATGATTTATTTGTTCTTGCTTTTTTTCCTCTCACTTTTTTAGGGTTAATAATTCACGTGACACTTTTTAAAGTTGGTTTTGAAAACAACAGACAGTGATATTACCTCCACCAGGGAGATAATATTTGTTTATTTTTGTTTGTTTGTTTGTTTGATTTTCACACAACTTGATGGAAGAAACTATTACATTTTAGCGCAGATCTTGGGCGGATCCAGGAATTTCAACATTATCGGATGTTTATGACATTTTCACTCCAGGGAATAATTCATGGATATTGATGGAAAGGAAATTTAAATTTGGTCATTGTTTTTTACATTTGTCTTTTTATAAACCAGTCGTTCTTTCCTAATGAGGATTATGATTTCATGATGTGCTCTGTTTTGTTGTCTTAGCTGCGAGGCCTGATTGAATCTAATTGGACGGTTGCACCTTGGTGGAGGTATGTGCTCCACTCTGTGTCGTTTTAGTTATTCTAAGATGTCTCGTTGATGGTATGGTGATGTGGCAGCATCATGCTATGGGAGCAGGCGTCTCAGCAGCCAGATAAAGAAAGTGACAGAGGCAGGAATGGGCAGCAAACACACCGAGGACTTTGAAGAAAGACTGATCCAGAACGGAACCTGAGAACGATGACGACTCAAAGCTTCAGCCGGGAGGAAACGCCTGGAGTGGCCTCGGGGTCAAGTCTCCGTCTGTGGCCGAGCGGCCTCGGTCCAAAGCCCGGACTTGAACCCCCGGAGCACATCTGTGAGGAGGCTTGAAGATGGCAGTTCACAGACGCCTCACATCCAGTCTGACGGAGCTTAAAGAGGATCTGCCCGGGAAGAATGGGATGAACTCCCCAAATCCGCGTGTGCTAAGCTTGTCGAGACGTATTCAAGGAGAATGGAAGCTGTGACTGCTGCCAACCGGGCTTCCACAAAGTCGGCTCTGATTAATGTAATTTTCAGTTTTAAATTTTTAATAAATCCTCATGCATTTGTAAAAACGTTTTCACTTTGTCACTACGGGTTATTGAGTGAAGATTGATGGGCAGGAATTGCAGTTTTATTGGTTTAATATAACATCTACAACTCGGTAAAGTGTGCAGAACGTGAAGAGGGCTGAATACTTACAGAAGCACCGGGTTGGGTTTGCAGCGATATGTGATATAAGTGATTTATTAGTCATTTCCTGAAATAACTGAATAAGAATCCACCTGCAATCCATCACGCTGCACAGTTTCTCTATGCAACCAGCAAAAGGAGAGATGTTCGGTTTGTGTTTTTCTAACTCAAGCCATCGCATATAAGGGTTCAAGTAATAATGGATTTTTGAAGGAGAGATTTTAATGAGAATTTATCAGATGAGATATTCAGCTATTAACAAAAACACATAAACTATTCGGATCATTTAAACCTATTAGACACGATATGATAAAAGAGTAATTTGAACACTGTTTGGAGAAAACCTCATGTACCTGAACACAAAATGTCTGCTGATACTTATGGACCATTATATTTTATTATTATATTTGACACTAGGGTAATTCTGTGTCAAATCCTCACATTTTAAAACCACAGTATAACGAACTTAATGAAATTCAGCTTCCTGGTCCCATGAAAAAATCATGGAACCGAGATCTAATGTGTCTCGAATCCTAATTGAGGGATATTGATGAATTAAGAACTTTTTTTTTGGGGGGGGGGGGGGACTTTGACTCGTTAAATCTTTCTTAATATGAGTCATTACAGATTTTGACAAGAATTATTGACCAGACATAATTTTACCACTAAAATCACTGCTGCTCTGCCGCAACTTTTAAATTAACAATAAAAATATACGATAAACAGCTGCCAGAGATATGAGGAATTTAAAGTAAGAGTCATTTAAGGGAGGTTGTTAAAAAACTGAGTGAGTTAATGAACCACAGTCACAGTAGATTCATGGTCCGAGCGTTATTTCCACTTATCATGAATATCTTGTATAATTTCCTGACTTCTGAAAGTGAGTTTAAATGTCATAGAAACATAGTGAAGGATATCAGAGTCTCACCCGTGGAGAGAAAGTCACGTTACTCATCAAGTCATCGGAGAAATGAGACTAAATTTATTCAGAATCACAAGAGTTAGGCCCAGAAAGAAATTGTTTTTCTGTTTCTCCGCATTATAAAACACTAATTCATGAACAGCACATTGGAGTTGCAGATGAGACAATTACCAACATTATTTTCCCACCCTATGTGTGTTTGTGTGTTTCAAGGATTACTCATGTTGTGGGGACCTACACCTGTTTACACCTTATTGGGACATAAGCGAAGACCCCAAGTAACGTTAATCCAGGAGAAGATGTTTTAAATTGAGGATTAAGTTAGGATACTGCTTTTAGTAAGTCTGCAGGAAATTAATATAAGTCAATGTCATGTCCTCTGAGGTAATTGAGACATGACTGTGTCTTTTTGATTCATCTAAATATCATAATTCTCTGAGGGTTCAAAATGTGTTTTTGTAATAAACAGTTCACACCTTCTAAATTGTTATCCTACTATTGTTTGTGTCAAAATCCAAATGCATGACTTGAATATTTAAACTGTGAAATTATACATTTTTTGGTGGAATCTCAAGTCATCCAACTCACACAAGACGGATGCAGAAATCTAACAAATGTCTGGAAATTAAACTAAAGACGTTTACAGACATGAACTCTGGAGAATATCCGCACATTCGGTCCAGACATTTTCTCTACTTTGACTTTCACATTTGAGGAACGCAGCAGGAGATTTTCAGAGACAGATTTGTTTACCACAAGGAAAGTCTCTGGAGCTTTGTGGTGAGCGGTTGCTCCGTTTTATGTTACAGTATAGCGACACCAGCAGCGGCTTGCAATGACAAAATGGAATCTCGTATTTCCAAGTTGACATTAACGTTTAGTGTCTTTTACGTGTGAGGCTTCTCTTCTCTGTCCGGAGACATTTGTGTTCTCGTTCTATAAGCTTTGCGTTGGACCTCAAGTGAATCTACAATCAAAATCCTGTTATATCTTCACATGGGCTCACTCGGACATTCTCTCACTCTGGTCACATAAGATAATTTTCCTCAAAATACGATCATTCTAAGCTTCTGGTAAGACGCTTCAACATTTTGTCCAGCTCATCGTCAGTCGTGTAACTTTACAGCTTCACTCTCACCACTCACTTTACATTAGATTTCCAGCTGCAGCAGGAAGCTGTTTTAAAACAGAACCATGTCTGAGAACTACCTGCTCAGCAGCAGCAGCAGACCCAGTTAGCAGAGGACTCTGTTGTGAGGCAGCTAAAGAGACATATATATTTCCCTCAGGATTTACTGTGAACCCAACACAGAGCTTAAGGAGAGCGAATATTGGTCTGAACAACAATGACAGGTTGTAAGGTGAGCACAATCACACTGTTCCAGCTCTATTCCCCTGAAAGCAGATACATTACTGTACAGAAACGTACCCGCTGCACTCGCAGTACTGCGCCGTAATGCATCTGCTGCTGCACAGTGTTATCATCCAGCCCATTGAATCTGTTTAAGCCGAGCACAGCTGCCCGTGCTGAAGAAGCAACCTACCGAGTTAATACCCGTCTTACCCGTCCACAGGCGTTATTTACTCTCAAAAAATAAATAAAACATCTGCATTTATAAAAGGAAACGGTCACAGAAAGAAGCTCAGTTTATTTCTCTCTCGTCATCAAAACTAAAGAAACGCAGCGATGCCAAACAGCGTGTCTGCCTCCTCTTATCGCTCTGTACTTTCAGTTTGACCTGTGGGTGGAAAGACTCTTGAAGCTTTAAACCCTGTGCACTGTGTAATTCATTTTTCTATTTAGAGCAGCAGTTTCCTAAAGCACAGATGAGTCTGGCTACACCTTCCTACAGCATGTAATGATACTGGAGATTGTTAGAAGTTCACAGATATAGTTTGAATTAGGTTGTGAGACTATCAAACTTTTAAGCCTTATATATATAATTAACCGTCTGTATTTACTTTTCCGTCAGCACGGACTAATAATAATTATCGAGCCTTTACTCCCTTAGAGCCTCAATTGTTCACAAGTAAAAGTTTTGATTTAGATATAAAGGAACATCGTAGGTACTTTATTTTATCTTTAGAGAGATGTACTGGTTTACTTTTAGGTTTTGGCCCATTCATGAGATTTTGATTAAAGTCTCGGCCTGTCTCCTTTGCCCAAATTGCAAACTCTAAATTACACCTCTCTTTTGTGTGGAGCCTTAGATTACAGTGATTTCTCTGAAACTGGCTCATGCGTTAAATTGTCGCTGCCCTTCCTGCTCTTTGTGATTCTCTCTCAACCGACCCACACTAGCTGAGATGTTACTCACGCTGTCCTCACCGGGGTTACAGGGGATCGCCTGCTTCTCCTGTGTGGTGAATGGTTTCCTCTCCTGATTATTTTTGCAAGTGTTCAGTCGTCGTGGATGACTTCATCACAACATTTAAATCAACACTATATAACTGTTACCGAGCAACAGCGCCCTCTGCAGGCCCGTGGTGATTAAGTCTGATATTGACATCGCCCCACTGACTGAACTGGAGCACAACTGAACGTTGGATATTACCCATGATCCTCGGCTTCCTGAACCAGAAGACCTGCAGCTGGATCGAATCCACCAAACTCAGGTTTCAAAAGTTCCTGGAGATAAACTCTGGTTTTTAATGACTTCTAACGACTTTTTAACTGATCAACAGTTCAGCTTTACTCTTCAACTTGCTGGAGATGATTCTGACAACTAAAGCTGCCACTATCAGTCAGTTCCACACAGGAGGTCGTAAGCAGGAGTGGGAATGAAAGAGAAAACGTTGCGTTTGTGTTGTCGTCTTTTAAAAAATGTGATGATTATAGGCTAGAGCAACGTCAGGAGGTGATTGGATGAAACTGAGGCAGTGACACACAGATTTTTCATTTCCCTGTCAAGAAGCTCAAAAATCCCAGTCACCACTTTAAATTCTCTTTTTACTTTTTAAACTCTGCCGTCGTCCGTCTCAAAGAAAAGTGCACATCATCCTTTGAACACGTCAATCAAAGGAAACCTCCAGCCTCCGTCTCCTGGGAGTGAATTTGAAATAACTGAACAGACCTGAAACAAGACCTCAGAGCTTCTCCTTTAACCTCACGACTCAAAACTTCATGCTGAAGGATGGGAGAATAATTCCTTAATTACTCCGAATAGATAGAATTTTAAATTAGTGAATACAGCTTATGCAAATTCCATTTTCATATTGGCGTTTCTCCCACACTCAGCAAATAAGGACGAACCTGACAAACTCCAACACTTTTCTGTTCAAGACGGCTGCAGAGTCAACAATGATCCTCTCAGACTCACATATTCCACCTAATCAGAGAGAATAACAATAATCAATATTAATTCACTTGATATTTGTATGCAATATTGATGCGTGTGTCTGCTCATACATGGGATACTCTGGGTACTTTGTATGCCTCTCAAAAGTAAGTTGAAAAAGAACTCTCTTTAAAGAATCGCTTGTTGCTGAGCGAGATCTCCGGCTGATCTCATTTAAACACATGTTCAATTAAACACAGGGATTCAGATTCTGCTTTTAAGATAACAAGTGGCTGTTGCACCCCCCCCCCCCCCCCCCCCGACAGCCTGTCAGTCACTGCTGTATACTCTTTTGCCTAATTAGGCATTAGCCTCGCTGGTCAGTTTGCACAAAGAAATTTACATCGCTCTTACAAATACACTAATGAGGTGGGGAAACAAAAGCCTCCAGTTCTTTTGGTGATGAAGGAAAAACGAGATCTGCTCAATACTGAAGTGCAGAGTTTCAGCCGTGCTCCTGAGCTGCTTTCAGACATGAACTGAACTCTGAGGATCCTATAGAGTTTCTGTTTTTTCACTAAAAACAGCAGAGTGGTGCAGCCAAATACTTTAATATGACAAGATAATAACAGTAAGACTGAATCAGAACGAGTCTGACAGGGAAAGCAAAAGGTTTGAAACTCTCTGCAACACTCAAACCTGTGGGGAGTTTTAGATTCAGGTACGTTAATAACTGTGAGCGACGCCTTTCACATTGTCATTTGAAATGTCATTATAAATAATAAGGATTTAACACTTTGAGTAAAAGAATAGGAACAAAACAAGCAGGTAGCAAATACCTTCTCCCAGCATGAATTAATCTAGATGTTCATATCATATCGATGTTTCATCATAGTCTTGAAAAATATCCTCACGTCACAAAATGTGCTTAAATACAGCTGCTTCACAAACTGGAGGATGTTTGCAGTGAACTCATTTACAGGAAAACAAACACTTGCTCTCATTATTACAAATCTAATTTTAATACCGCAAACAAGTGTCTCGACACGGGGGGGACAAACAAAAATGTCAATCCTCAACACAAAACAGAATAATCACAAATAATTAAGATAAGAAACAGACAATTAAATGGGATAATAGAATCCAAACGACAATAGAAAGCAGCACATTTAAGTTTGGTATAACAACAGATTGCATAAAATGCCACGCAAGAGCAGCTAAACAGATTTGAAAACCCTTGATGCGGAAAATTAAATCACATGGCACGTGTGTTTGTGGGTGGGTGTGTGTTTGTGAGTGCGGGAGGCCGAGTGTGTTGATTATAATTCAATCTTCTATCGCAAGCATTTGCATTTCGTGTTTATCTGGAAGTCGTGTTTCCTTCTGCATTCAACATGAGAAGCTTTGACAAAGAATACTCATGCACACAGAGGAAATCACAACCACGAGCTCATCTCCTCTGTAATCAGCGTAATGTCAGAAGAAAAACAGGCAAACGTGGAAAACAGCAACATACAAAAGACATGATCGCTGAGAGAGGCTTCAAGATCAAGAGGTGCTCAATCAAAAAAGAACCGGAACAAACAACAATCTCATCAAAACATGAAGTTTTGTGTGGGAGACGGCTGCTGGTAGATGAATGTGGGGGGGGGGGGCGGCAGACGGCTCAGGCACCAGCAAGTAATTACACGTCCACAAAAGACAGAGTAGCCGAGGGAACCACAACTCTTTCCTCCTGGAGGTCAATGAGGTCGATGCTCAACAGCCTCCACCACCGAGCATAAACCAGATGGAAACGGCTCAGAGAAGGGGCGGATCTTTCATGTGACTGTTGGGGGGGGGGGGTTCCTGGAGGGGACACTAAGGGGACAACAGGACGTACTGTACATTGCATATATATATATATATATATACACTGTTTATATATGAGAGAGAGAGAGATGGGGACCAAACCACTGCAAGGAGAGGATGGGGGTGCAATCTGTCACAGTTTCAGAATGCTGTGTGTAATTAGGAAAAATGCTTTCAGTGTAAATTCTATTACTATTTAAAAGGATGTAGGCTCTATCGTTGCTTGTGTTTGCAGTGGTAGATTTACTTCAGCGTAAAATGGCCGACCAAAAAATAATTTCATATGTTGTTCTCCCTGATAAAATGAGTCCTTGGTCGAGTGGGCTCCTCAGCATTAATGACCTGCTCTCCACTCGTCCAGGCTCCAGTTGGGTGGAGGTCAGCTGATCGTAGAATTTCACGGCAAACTGCACGCTGAGGTTTCCTAGAGCTCTTGTATGGTACACCTGCTGGGAGCAAACTGCTGCTACCTGATGAGGTAACCGTAGCCTTCAGCCAGCGGTGGTACTTGAGTGTTTCGACCCTTTAAAGCAACACGCTTCAGTTGATAAGTGGGCAGTGGTGACAAATCACTGGCCATCGGCTCCTGGCTTCCACGTTCCCTCCTCCAGCCTCCTCCACAACCAGCGTGGGCTCGGTCCGCCTCCGCCCCATGAGCTGCGGGAGTCTAGTTCCTTTTGTCCTCCGAGAAACAGCACGTGAACGTGGCCAGGAGGCCTCAGGTCCCCCATCAGGTCGGCCATCAGGTTGGCCATCAGGTCGGCCATCAGGTCGGCCATCAGGTCGGCCATCAGGTCGGCCATCAGGTCGGCCATCGCTTGCACTCTACTAGCCGATGCTGGTCGGGCCACCTTCTCATGGGCTGTCCCCAAATGTCTTGCTGTGACTAAAGCTGCTGTCACGAGTCAGTCACTGCCTAGATTTCCTGGAACTTTTCCTGCCAGTCCCATAATAGAATGTGAGTGAGTCCATGTGAGAAGCAGGAAGACATCCAGAAAAATTGAAATGGGCTTTTTCTGTGCCTTATCGCCCGCAGATGCAGGGCAACAGCTGTGGCCGCACCATGGATTATGATTGTGGATCGCGTGTCGGAGGTCTCGGTGGTGGATCCAGTTCGGTGGATTCTGTATCGTGCCAGCTGATCGTAGTGGTAATGGAGGATCCTTTGTCGAGTTGGCATCGGATGGTGGTGGACCACGACCAAGGCGGCGGCTGATGATGGATCCTAACTGGCGCCAGTGGACAATGACTGTTTGACTATAGTGGATCTCATCCTGATGCTGGATCGTGATCTTGCTGGTTGCTGACCAGAGACTATGATTGCAGCAGGACTGCTTGACATATAGTATTGAAGTTATCCTTCAAAAATGTTTACCCTCATCGATGCTGCTAAAAAACTTTAATCCCGATGGTGTTTTCCTACACTTGACATCTATTGCACTTCGGTCCGTCCTGGGAGAGGGATCCTCACATGTGTCTCTCTGAGGTTTCTACATATTTTTACCTGTTAAAAGGTTTTTAGTAGTTTTTCCTTACTCTTGCTGAGGGTTAAGGACAGAGGATGTCACACCATGTTAAAGCCCTATGAGACGAATTGTGATTTGTGAATGTGGGCTTTACAAATAAAATTTGATTGATTGATTGTTTGACGTTTCTAACACAAGGAAGGACCCAACCCAAAATAATACAAATACCTGAAGATGGAAAGGAGGTGTCATACACGTAGAAGACACCAAGGGAGATGTCAAACTGGACAGACAACAACATTAGAGAATTAACCATGTTGGCTGATGATGTGTTGGCTGAATTCCACAGTGAAATTATACTTCATGTCCTGTCTCCTGCTTTCTCTATCCAGGCCCCGCCCCCTCACCTGAATATGTATTTCCTGTTGGTTTGAACGCATCGGACCCACAAAGTCTCCGGAACAAAGTTCATGTCTGAAAACAGCTCGCCAGTGCAAAACTAAAACTGATTCCAAATAATTCATAATATATTCTAGGAAAAATCAGCAAATCATGAGAAGCTGCAGGAAGCGACTCATCCAGATTCCGTTATCAAAATGGTTGACAGGGAATATTCTGTGAGGGATCACAGGTTCAAAAGTTCAATTTATTCATCTATAAAAAAATCATGCGTATTAGAGTGCTACCATTCAACAAACGTGTAAGTGCAGGAGAGAGAGTGTCACTTGAACAGCGGAGGTGTGTTCCATAACCACGGAAACAGCATCAGCAGCAGTGAGGACACGGTTCCATCCCCGAGATTAACTGACTCATCATCTTACCCATTAAATAACTAATCATTCCACAGCTATAAAAAAAGTCTGACGCATGTTCGGAGGCAGTGTCTCATCTGTTACTTCCTGATTGTAATCAACTGATTATTACTTATTACTCACAGAAGAAGTAATAACATGTCCTATTACAATAACTCAGCTCCGGTTTGTTCGCTAAAACACAAAGACTAAATAAATATCCGTCCTAATGTTCAGCTCCTGGCAAGAGGACAAAGAGACAACGTGGATTTATTCGAGGTATAAATTATGTTGATGATCTAAAGGAGGAAATGACTCAGTAACAAGTAGTTTGAGGATGAAGAGCAACAGCTTCCTGTGTTCAGACGTGTTGTTGTGTAGTCGTGGATCTGACAGCGAGAGGAAACATCAGCTCAGAGACACAAAACAATCTAAGTGATCATGAAATATTTATATACAAACAAAGTTTCAGCCTTGATGACTCAAAAAACAACTCGATAAAAAGCAATCGTGCAGGAGTTCTTGATTAAAGATTGTGTGCAGTGTAGGTCTAAGACCCCCCACATCCTCCATGTTAGTGGATGAGACACGGAACAAATTACACAATTAAATAATAATAATAATAATAATGATTGACAGCTATAACTCACAACTGCTCGACCTGGTGTATCAGCTCCATCCCGAGAGCTTTCTCTCCAAATCTGCAAATGTACAGGATATTTTGGTTTCAATTCTGGATGGTGTTGGGAAACGTGTCTTTATATCCAGTCTATAATATGGACAGTTCAAAGTTGTTCTAGATGTATAACTAAATAAATAAATAAAATAAAAGACTCCACAGGTCCTATGTGAAGTCTCTGCCAAATGAATAAACCCTTTTTATTATTAGCGTTGTGTTAACATATTATTCAGCTTATCCAGACAGATGTCCTACATTAAAAAAACACCACAGTAATCGCTCTCATCACGGTAAATAATGATTTGACTCATTTATAATCAACTATTAAGTGCGGTAAATATAATTTAATCGCTCGGAGGAATCAGACTTAACTGAGGGAAACAATATTAGCGCCGTCACTTCCTCCGTCATAATCCGCTGCCCACATGTTTGAGGTTAAAGTGGATTTAAACTCGAATAACATTCACCGCTATTCTCCCTATGTGCATCACCATTAGGGTAATGGTGTTCAGCTCATATGGACAAAAAATGGATTTAGGCTCCATTAGCTTATTAGGTGCAAAATTACATTATCTCGCCTCAATGTGAACTTCTGCAGCCGCCGTGCGGGGATAAATTATCCCGTCGAGCCGCAGCCGCTGATCTGTCAATCAATCCTCTTATCAGTCTGTCGTCCCCAGAGATGGAAATCACCCGTTCAGTTAATTTTGTAAAGGAATGGAGGTTTTCAGTCTGATCTGGGCATCGTGCTGGCGGAAGGCTTCGTATAAATGAGAGACATATGCTTGAGTATTCTGGAATAAAGATAAAAACCTTGCAAGGACTGTCGATGTTATTTTTGGTCAAGTGGTCGGAGTTCAGCTTCAGTTTGCAAAGACCAGATCCTTAACTCAGAACTCTATATTTCTTGAGTGTTATTGGGACTTAATCAAAGAAATTATTATTATTATTATCAAGTTAAATGGGATATTTATTTATTTATCGATTAATCTTCACCTGTCGTGTAGTGTCTTCTCCAAACAGTAAAGGTCAACTCTATTCCGTTTTAAATGACAAAACTAGTGATTTAAATAGTTTTTATCTAGTTTTTACCATTTCACTTTAGTTTTAATCATTTATTCAGTTTTAATTTCTAAATAATTTCATAATAATGTATTTTTATATCGCCGTTAATGGGAATTAACCGGAATTAACAGGAATTAACGGGAATAAACTGGAAATGTTGTGGGTAATTTATACTAACTGTATTTACCTTGTCATATACAGACACAAATATAAACATTTTGTTTTGTTATAGGCTGATTTGAGCCCTGAGGAAACTTTGGGCACTTGACTATATGCTTCTGCATCGTTGTGTCATTCTAGGTCCTTGCACAGTATTTGCAAATGTACACAGCCTTTCCTTCTACATTGGATGGGGTGAAATGTCTCCACACATGAGAGAGTGCACTCGGCATTGTTCTGTAGAATAAGATGAGAAAAAAGTTTGTAAAAAAACACTAATGCAATGCCAGAGATATAAATAGTTAGCCAAACAATTGGAATAGTCTGTAAAAATATTTTACAATTGATGGATAAATTAATGGAAATAGGCTAGATGAACAGATGAACAATCCTGAATCAGCATGCTAATATATTCTCTCCAGTAATATCATAGAAACTTACCTGACTAGTCCTGCACTCTACAGCCGGCCTCAGTAGCCCTGCTGTAGAGTGAAGGATGCTGGGAGTTATCTGTGCATGTGATGGAAGAATGCACAGTGGAGGGTTGAAACTCAACGTTCCATACATCTTTAAAATAGAGTTTTGAATGAAGTTTTTATTGCTCAGCGTTTAATTTGAAACTTTCCGCCCCTTTGCAACCCAAGTCATGTTCTGTAGTTGCCACAGCTTCATTAGATGGACTATCGTCTGTTGCTTGTGGGACGGACAGAGTTTACTGGTCCTCTTATAGTGTCCCTGTCCCCACGCTGCAGTAAACAACACACCGACTGTCCTTGGTTAATCCGGCTGTCGTGATAAACTCTGGCTGTTTGAACAGAACCTTCTGCTGTTGATGCTCACCCAGCGTTACCTCGGCCACCTGTTCTCCCCACTGCAGAGCCGGGGATTTACTCAGACACAGGTTTCTCTCTCTGGTTCACGACTCTACTCTTCATTGTGTTGTCCACAGACTGTTTATAAAAGATGGACGACACATTGACACTTCACTGCCACCGTCCAGAAGTGAAGCCTAAATATCCCGGGGTACAAACGCTGCCATCTTGCACTGAAGACGTAATTTGGAATCCACGATGTTCAGCAGATGGAGCCGCGATAATGTCCCATTTGCTAACATGGAGGAGGCAGCATTTATGCAGCCTGCCACCAGGGGGCAATCAATAAGCCTGTCTGTGGTTTGGCTATTGAAGAAAGGCTAAAAAGTTGCATTAAAATAATAATATTTCCTGTGAGGGAGATCAAGATTGTTGATAAACAGTTTTTTTGGATTCTCAGAGCTCTTCTTGGTTTAAATTCTCGATTAAACCTTTAAAAATACGAATTTAGATTATATGTACGACGTGCTTTCATTATTCCATTCCACATTTAATGGGTTTTATAAATTTGGTATTTCATGGCTGCAGATTCTCCACTGAGTCCAAGCATGTGAGGGATGGTTCGACTGTGTGGCCTTGAAAGGATGAATGAGGGAAGGGAACGTGAGTCTCTGAAGAGTTAGCTCCTCTCCAAATTGGAATCTCCTCTCTCCTTGCTTCATTATCACAACTTTCTCTTGGAGGTTAATTAAGGGGGGGGGGGGCTACAAGACCCCACTGATTGAAATCAAATGAGAAGGACAGGAGTGGGAGAATGGAGGAATAATCGGTTGTCTGATGAATGCTTACAGTGCCCTTGATGAATGGCGCCAGTGCCTTGGTAGAATGGATGAGGGGCGAGCGAGACAAGTGCCAGGGACAAACCAGGGGAGAAAGGGAGTAAGCCGAGTGTAGGAAGAACTAAGAGTAAGTAGAATGAGCTTAATTTACTGTCTTGGGTCGAGGCCCCCTACTCCTTCACGGGAAAAACCACACAGCACAAATCAGCCGGCAAGGAATTGATTCTCTCTCTGTTCTCGCTCAGGCCCGCTAAGTTTTGTTTGTCCACTGTAGACGAGGAGTTCACTGAATCAAGCCAGGTAGAGGTCAACACTTTATTTTCATCTATGATTAATCTGCTTATTGAGTTAATCAATTAATCTCCTTATCTGGAAAAATACATTAATTTACTTACAACAAATAAACGCCCAAAGATTCTTAAGTTACGATATTAACGACTCAAACAGGGAAATAAAACCATTTTCTAACAACTGAGAGACGGAAACATGAATATTTACCAATTAATCAATGAATCCGATCATTTCTAGTAATTTTTTTTATCGAGTTCAATCATAAAATACCTTTTTGAAGGTAAAATATCATGAAGAGGAAATAGCAAATGTAAATCATTGACAGAATACAAACTAGAGAAGCAATCAGTAAAGCTTACACCTCCTCCAAGGCCCGACTTTAACCTCTAACCTCCTTAAATTCAATCGAGCCGCACCAAATTGCACACGGTCATAAATATCAGTCCCAAAAACATGTCTGATATTTTTTCATCTAGATCCATGAATTATTTCCCGGGCAAAATAGTGAGAATGTTGAAATGTCCCCCGTCTCACAATGTGATATCCTGCTAACGAACACAACACAAGAGGAAAACAGAACATCAGTGTGATGGAGGTGAAAAATTACAATTAATTATGTGTTGATGAACAAATATCAGTTCAATTCAAATTCTATAAGCATATGGAACGTTTATAAATTGCTCAAATGCCAAAAACCAAAAGAGGCAACCCACTGTGAATCACCCACTGGTTTGTGAGCTGGGCGTTGTGTAGTCTTGAGTTTTGTGCAGCGCCATCTTGTTTTTTTGTTAAACCAGAAGTATCCACTTTTGGAGAATTGGGGGTGGAGCCTGACTGAGAGGTGGATGACTTCCAACACCTGGGATCTGCACCCATTGGACGATACTAGCTGTCAATCACATGATATTCACACCACAAGGCTTTATCGCCTCTTTGACTCTAAATTGGATTATAATTTACTAAATGAAAATCCTGATGTATTGAAGAAGACTTGAAA
The DNA here is from genome assembly GCF_963576545.1 of Limanda limanda. Classification (NCBI taxonomy): domain Eukaryota; kingdom Metazoa; phylum Chordata; class Actinopteri; order Pleuronectiformes; family Pleuronectidae; genus Limanda; species Limanda limanda. The sequence continues at coordinate 7,001,217 of NC_083638.1, read as the reverse complement.
CTAGAGATTGAAACCAGAACCTCATTCTGAAAATGTTTACTGACCTCTGAGTCATTGTCTCCTCTGAGTCATTGTCTCCTCGACTTTAATAGATGCTTGTCATTCAAGAAAATAAAGGAGAGAATACATCCTCACGACAAAGTGGGTAGAAGTATTTACTGAGTAAGTTAGTAAGTGTTTTGGTATTTATGACTTGAAAATAATAAAAGTAGCATAGTATTCATTAACTGACACATTGAAGTTTATCATCAACCTCTTCAGCTGCATGTTTTCCCAGTTAGTTAAACAGCAGAAGCGGAGAACATTGTTTGTCTCTCTCTCTCACGCCCCACCCACTCTTGGGAGGTCAATCAATCACTTTGAGTTTCCCTTTAAATCCTTTGTGACAGGTGACCTTGCAAAACGGCTTTTGTCAACATCTCTGCATTGTAATTCATGCTAAACGCCACGGCCAGGACTGCCAGTGGAGCATCATTCAAATAAGCCATCTAATCTAATACAAAGGTCCACTTTATTAAATAAACCATGTCTCAGGGCTTTGTCTGAATGGAATAAATTCTCTATAGCAACAAAAAAGAAAAAAAGTCAAAGCATTAAAACGGGGGGGGGGGGGGGGTTGTGTGAGGACACTGCTTTAGATGCAGTGGTTTTAAGAGTCGGCTCAGGCCTCAGGGTGAAGCGACGCCGGCTTTAACTTCCCACAGCAGCAGGCTGTAAATTCCAGAGCACGCCGCCGCACCGCTAAAGTGAGGACGGACGAGTTGTCTCTGTTCTGCTGAGCGTTCGCGGACATGATAAAAAGTCCATCGTGGCACGAGTCCAGGAGGGACACCGGCAAAGTTTCAAAGCCTCGGGTTGGACATTCAGGGGAAAGAAACAAGGTTTATACAACAGGCCTCGGTGGTTCACATTTACATTTCCTAGCTGAAACAATTGACATTTGACACTGTTCACTGTTTTGCATTCTGCACTTTGCGTATCACTTTTTACTTCAATTTTTGATATCTTTTATCTTTTAGATATTTTTATATAGATATGTTTATGTCTAAATAAATGTTACTTTGTATAAATATTAGTAAAAGTGAGTAAATAAGAAGTAAATACTGAATAAATATATATTGTTTTTTTATTGTTTTTCTTATGTGTGGTGTATTTATTGTGTTTTTTTGTTTCTATGTTCATTGTATGCACCAATAACCAAAGCAAATTCCAGGTAGGTGTAAACCTACTTGGCAATTAATACTATCTGATTCTGATTCTGAAACGTGGAAATAATAAAAGGGCTTTTTTTGTCAAGGGAGGACCAGAGAGAGAGAAAGAGATAGAGAGAGAGGAAAAGAGGGATGGAACAAAGCAGTGGCTTTTGTCCATCGCCACAAACAGACACAATGCCGTTTGAATGGCTTTACAGTTCTGTTTACTCGCACTTTTCCATAGATTTGATTTGGAGGTATTAGTCTAATCTCCCCGCGGCGCAGATCTACAGAAACGCTCAATCGCTGATCAAAAGGCTGTTGTCCAGAGACACAGAGGCGTGTGCAAACTTCAGGAAACACAATTAGAAGAGAGAGAAAACACGCGGGAATTAAATGGGCGTAATGTTTACAACAGATGAAAGAGAAAGAGAATAAAAAGCAAGAGGTGAAGGTAGTTGTATCTACGGTTTATTCAACGACTGGAGAAATTACTTAATAAGCAACTGTGCTGCCCAAGAATCTGCTTCTCTGTCCACGGTTAGTGTTTTCTATCCAAAATAAAGATACGTTCCAATTGCGAAGTTTATCTTTGTTACAAAATATCTATTATTATAAAGCTGTCGTGCAATTTCGTGCCAAGTGTTCAGCCTGAGCTCTCGTATCAGTTTGGCAGGTGCATCATCTCTGCATCATCTATACGGTATCACTTCATTTCATAGAGAGAGGGTTTGTATAAATGTATATTTCCCTGCAACATAATAGCAGATGTACTGTTATGTCTTCTTTATTTAGAAAACAGAAAACCCTGAGGGAGGCGTCGGTGCTTTTCAGCGCCCGACTCGTCCTCGCCAACCGCTTCACCTGCTCCCAATTCCCTAATCAGCTCTGGGTACACACACATCATTTCCTCTCCGTCCTCGCTACGCTTCCTATTGTGCTTTTCCCCGGCTGCAGCTTTTCAGCCTCTCATAGCCGTTTTGCTTGCGTGTCCATTTTTTGGATTTGTTCTTTTGCCCGCCTCATGTGTCCAGGCCCTAACGTCGCCTGTCATTTCTCTTAACCTGGTCCTGACCGACGAGAAGGGCTGTCAGGTTTTCCCAAAAATCAAGTTGGAACGGATTTGACGCGACACACACAACGCTCCAGGAAATGAACCTCCACTCCTCTGCGGCTGCAGGTGAGCCCACAGATTTGTAATCAGGCAGTTGTATGGAATAAAGACGACAAACAGGCCGATCGTTACTTCTACTCAACCCTCATCACTTCCTCAATCAAGCTCCGGTGTCGTGATTGTCTGCTCGGGACGACTTTGCCTCCTAGCGTCCTCCATTCTCATAGAAAAACAACGTGAAATTACCGACTTTCTTTATTGATCGCCCCCTGCTGGATCAGGAGACAAACCACGATCAGACGGTCTGATTATTATGATAAAAGTACGTATTTTACCCGAATTTCGGGTCAAATACGTACTTTTATCCACCAAGTTTGGATGAATATTTCGATTAAAAAGCCCATCAATGAGCCTCAATGAATTATTGGTTTTGAACAATTGTGAGTCGTCTTAAACAGTGAAGCAAACAAAAGACAAACAAACTGATAGTAAACACAACACAAATACAGAAACACGCTGCAAGTAACTCAACATCAGTAACTAAATATTGAACTACATGCGTGTCCTTGTCGGGTTCATTATTATTTTGTACCTTTTGGAAATGTCTTTGTTGTCATCGTGCTGCTGTTTTGTTTTTTTTGTGTTGTTGTGCTTGTGTGTATTTGCAGCACATGTTTCCTTAATGTGCTTCTTTTGTCTTTTTGTCGTGTTTTGAGATCCGATGCACTGAGCTCTCGGGGCCAGCGTGGAGTTTTCATGATAGAAGTAAAACACACCAACAATATCAAGTATTTATGTCGATCATCAGCTACAAAAACTCCTCGATAATAACAAATTTATGAGGGAAAGAGTTTGTAATAAAACACAAAAACACGGCAGATTAACGTTCCTCTGTCAACCGGAACTTCAGAGAACTAATGTCCAGAAACTTTCCCGGAGGTAAAAACTTCTCCTGCGTTTTGTGATTTGTGTTTCGTCCGCTGCGCCAAAGCCCCGGGAAGATTAGGCAAATAAGTGGACTGATATATCAAAAACACAACGCTTGTTCCTTGTGTTATTTGTACACACAACCCTCGAGTGTGATGACAACGGCACTACAGGGTTTTTCTTTTGAGCCGCTCCACCTCCATTATTGTCGGGCCTCCAGTCTGCGAAGCAAAACACATAACAGGGGGATGGTAAAAATATTTCTGTGTTGTTTTGTGAGGCAGCAAAAAAAGAACAACTATGTAGAATCTAATTTGTTTCAGCAGGTGAAACAGAACAGAGCCGGATCCCGAGTGTCCCAATTACAAATGTTGGGAAATAATTGAATACCACTTTGTGAATCATCATTTGTCGGAGCTGAAGCTATTGTACCCCCCCCGGTGACTCATTCAGGTGCCTCACAGCAACCATCCTCCCCCCCCCCCCATTCAGGATGAGATTGCAATTTGTTGCACCGCTGGTTTGAGTTGAACAAAGAAACGCTCAGATGCATAGATCAAAATGAAAGACATCAAAGGGGAAAATCTGAAGTTGGGTCTTTTAAAAAACATTTCATCAAATTTCATCAAAAGAAAACTCAGCAGCTGAAACTCACCCCCCCACCCCCCCACTCACACCCACACACACAGAGATCCAGGAAGACACTGGGAAAATGACAGCACTGCAAAATTGTAATAATGGAGACTTTTTAATGGTCTCACAGCCCATAATGATCATCATTCATCTGGGGGGGGGGGGGGCGACAGGGTTAATGAGGATAAATCACCCAGCTGTTAATTTCTCATGAACTGAGAGGTCTCCTTTAAAATGTCCATTTTCAACGTGTAGTTAAGATGAAACTACTGATCTCTGATGAGGACTATTAAAGTTAAAAATAACATGAATCAGTGTGAAGACGAGACGGATGAGGAAAGATTCCAAAGTGTCGATCAAATCCTCATGACTTAGATTAGAGAGGCTGGATGTTTTACAGCCAAAGTCCAACAGTCCCCTTGTGACACATACTCACGAGATCCAGATCTTTATTTGGACCAAAGTAGAGACATTCTTATCAGTGTCGGACTTTTTAAAATCAAGATCCAGGAATTGATCTCAAGGAAGATAATGAAAAATTAACTGAAATGTTACGAAATCCTGGATCTGCACCAACATTCTATTGGTTCTTCTCTTATTTGTGGAATTAAAAATCCAGTCGTTCTACGTAGTCTTACTTTCAAACAGACATCGGGGGAAAACAATACAAATTAAAAGAAATCACAAATTTCAACCCAGTATAAAGGACTTCAGTAAAAAAATGTAAATAAATGCATGTCTTTTCTGCACTATTTATTCTGTAAAAGAGAAAACGTCATATCAGCAACATGAATGCAGATAACAATATGCTCATTATGACCAATATTATCCATCAATCAGTAATTTGGCTCTCTGATTAGGTGGGTATAGATTCAGGCAGCAAGTATTGGGAAGTTTAACATTTGTCCTATTTAAATAAATGTAGATTAAACATGTTAAGAAACTTCTTGACAGTGGCAGAGAACAGGGAGGTTCTGTGGATGATGTGAATAAACAGTGGAATCTCTGCAGCGTCATCGGGGAACAGAAGGTTCAGAGACTTTCACTGTGTCGTCACGTTGAAGCCGGAAAGAAAACACAAAGCTTCCTCTGCTGCTCAGATACAGGAATGTTCACTTTCTCCACAGAACCCAGTGGATGAGCCTCAGCACACTCAACGAGCACTAGTCACTTATATCCATCACTGGTAACTATGGTAACGGCTAAAGCAAGTCACCTGCCCTTTGCTATAAGATCCTCCATTATGGCTAAAGAGCAGGAAACAGCCTGGAAACCCCATCATCATCATCATTATCATCATGACTGACTTCAGAAATACGTCATCATAGAAACTGAGTCATTTCCCTGGAATCTTAGCACGACAGCGTTTCTTGGTTTTTAAACAAATAAACCAAAAGCACAGTTTTTATGTTTTATTTGCCGAAACTCTTCTCTGCTCATATGGAGACTAAGCTGCAGCCGGAGAGTCTTTATCTGAAAGTTCAGCTGATCCTCTGGGGACGGAGCCGGTGTCTCTTGGCTGCTGATGCCAGTTCGACCTTTAGCAGCAGGTTAAGTGCAGCGTAGATTACTGCACTTCACTGGTGTTCTCGGACAAACTCAAATGTGTAGGATAACCCCCCACATGCATTGTTATAGATAATAAAACGTGCATTTATCTCTTTATATCAAATATTCCTATTAATTTGAAGACATCTCCTCCGGCTCCGGGAAGCTGTGCAGGTTCTTTTCACTATTTGCCCACATTTTAATTATATAAGAGCAGTGCTCATCGATCCAACACACAACAAACTGTGAAAGAGACACAGTAAGTTGTATTGGTTCAACTCTCATCTGTTCCTCGAGTAAAGACTGATCAATATTTAACTAACAAAAGAATCCTGCAGCTCTGTAAAGGAACCTGAAACCAGCGGGTCCAGAAAACAGCCTGTTCCACACAGCCGGGTTTAGAACAGGCACAGCACGAGGTTAATCAAATCTGAATCCAATATCAAATCCCCTTTAATATACATGATGTCTTTATTGTATCTGCTAATTCACTCGACATTAACAATTTGTTTTTAAATCTTGAAAGATGAGATGAGATGAGCAGAGAGAGACTCAAAAGTTTCAGTGCCACGTTACAGAATTAACATTAATTAGCCACAGTCGATTTCATCTAATCAATGAGGCGCAAGCAACAGTCAGCGTCGGCTATAAATGACAAACCTAACAATAAGGCAACCTGCAGGTTCTCCACACTGCTTGTTGCTCACAGAAATAAAATAACCAGAAGATGCATCGGATCAGAACATTTCGTCGACCAGGAACCGGATCCCGAATAAAAACCTGTTAAATAGAGTTTGTTGTGTCTGCTTCATGAGACTCGTTCTTCAGACTCTCCACTCAGCCTGAGGACGGCAGGCGGCGCACAACAGGCGCACAACAGACACACAACAGGCGCATGACTCCGACAGAAGTAACAGTCAAGCCTCATCACCTCCTGAAATCTGCCACTTCTGGAGAAAACATGTGATATGACAGCTGCTTTGTTTGGAGCATAAAAATGAAATAATGAAATGAAAACAGTACACGTCTTCATTTTGAATCGTTCATTTACTTTCCAGTGATAGTGATGTCTTGTATTTCTTCTCCATAGAACTCCACAAACCTGAGCAGTTCCATTCAGATGTGTAACCTGCAGGTGTAGGCGGTGGTGAGAGCTTCTCCATCACATCGTTATGCTGGGAAGTTTTCACATTAAGGCAAAGACAAGGACAAACAACGGACTAGTCTGTTGTACTTTATTAGCATGACACAGTTTCACAACCCTAAACCTGATTTAATCATTTCATTCCCCCCCAAAAAAACCCCAGTTGCTCTATACGCTCAAAGTGAAACCAGGGAGCTCACACTGGAACACGGTGGTTATAGATCCAGCTAATGAGTGAGTCCACATCAGACGAGCAGCAGGAGATTTAAGTTAATCTCCAGCGTTATCTGTCTGATCACAGTCGCTGATGCAAACAACACGGAGCTGCTGACAAAACATCCAGCTGTGCCGAGCCCATCCTTAAACTAACCTCCAACTCAACACGCACTCGTATCAAAGCAACTTCAGCCGGATGCAGCAGCAGCAGCAGGAAACAGAGGATTTCTCCCTCCAGCTCCACCTCTGTGTGACACTTTGTCTCCACTTCTCACTCCAGGCAAACCTCTTTCTGTTTGCTGCTGTGTCACTTGAACCAGACGCCAGCCTAATAAAGATACGTTCAAATTGTGAGGTTTGTCTTTGTTACAAAATATCTATTATTATAAAGCTGTCGTGCAATTTCATGCCAAGTGTTCAGCCTGCGCTCTCATATCAGTTTGGCAGGTGCATCATCTCTGCAGCATCTATACGGTATCACTACAATCACAGGAGAGAGGGTTTGTGTAAATGTAAATTTCCCTGCAACATAATAGCAGATGTACTGTTATGTCTTCTTTATTTATTTATTTAGCAGCAAACCTCTTTCTGTTTGCTGCTGTGTCACTTGAACCAGACGCCAGCCTAATGCATCTCATCCTATGAGAGGTGAAGGTCTAAAGTATGTTCAGGCCCAATGTTTGACCTTCAGCAAGGTCATGGATATAAATAAATATAAATTAAAAAAACACTGCTAGTTTGAAAAACCCTTTAAAATAGTGAATAAACAGTATATAAATACAAACATCGTGCATAACAATATATATATCCAAGTCTGAGACCAGTTTCCCATTCATGTGACCCTGTTAAATGGAATAGAACTGGATTGCCACTCAGTAGAGCACAGACCTCTCCAAAGTCTCCTTGATTTCAAACATAATGCACCAAATTACACTTTGATAGATGTCTATCGCCCAAATATGCCAGATTATTTTCATGGAGAATCAGTGAAAATGTCAAAAAAACTGAAAAGGGCAAAGACGTTCCTGGATGCCCAGCTGCGTCCGGATCCACAACAAACTTTAGGTCTCATCCTTCCACCAAGTTCTGTGGGAAACGGCTCAGTAGTTGTTGTGTGATCCTGCTGACAAAACTGAAGTATATTCTGGGCAGCCGAGAGGTCGCTGTTTGTTGTAGAAGTCGATGGTGAAGGAAAGGAACGCGGACCCAGTACTTACAGGTATAATAATGTTTATTACACAGAAGTTTCACAGGTCAGGACGGATACCATGGTATACCCGGAGACATCACAAGCCAATAGTGAAAGTCTGACCAGCCGTGGTCTCACACACATTAGATAGAGAGGTTAGTTCCGCCCCTGACTTCGGGTAACATGTCATCCCACCTAGGGCCTTCTGCCTATAAGGAAGTGTTTTTGTACATGAAGATGTGAATACAATGGTCAAGGATCTTCCCTCTACAGCCATCCATTAGCTGGTCAGAGGTCATTCCCTAGGTCAAAGGTCCTTCCAAAGAGGGAAGGGACCTACCTGAATAAACATCTGAGAGACTCTCTGGGAATGTCTGAGAGTCACCAAAATAAGCATCATAAATATAAACCTGTCATTATATTTAAACACATGCTAAAATCATTTACTCTAGTGAATACACGACAAAACAAATAGGGACAGGGACGTAACTTTCTCGAGAGAGGTAATACCAAAATATTGCTTCTGTGTTTCTGATTGTCACGCCAATTCAACTTTGCCCTGGTATTATATTTTCAGGAAGCCACAACTTCACTTTGCATTTCTGATATTTTAAAAAGTAATATTACAGGAATGCTTACCTCCTGATCTCGCCATGTTGAAGAAAGTGAACTAAAACCCTGGATCTGACCTCATCTGATCCAAAATTGAATGGGTTCCTTCTTGGGTGATGTCTCAGCTCTCCAAAAAAATGCCATGTAAATCGGCTCAGTAGTTTTTTTAAGGGTCAGATAAACAGCAGAGAAAACAAACCCCCCCCCCCCGACAGAGGTAAAGGTACATTACAAAGAACCAGCTGAGACGGGAGCAGGAAAAACACAACATGACCTCAGAGGAAAACATTTTTAAAAGTCTGAACATATACAAAATTCTGTTCCTTTCAAAAATAAATTCCTTTTCAGTTTGTTTTTGTCCCTCTCACAAGCCTCACAGTCATATTAGATTGCTCGCCGCTCTCCTCTCATCCAACAGAAAAGAATGGCTGATTGCTTTGGGCCGGACCAAGTCCCACAGAGTAGCTCAATTATTGACTCTGCTAAGTCAACCTTTAACGTACAAATCCAGCTCAGACTCTCGTCCTTGCGGTGGCCGAGGGCCGAGTGAAGACACGCGTCCGGCTCCCAGTCCGGCAGACGTTCATCCCTCTCAATCTTCACACTCAATTTAGCCTTGAATGTTCCCGTCAATACGGCTGAGCCTCGGAATGAGAAGTGGTAAATTATACAAATAACCCTTTAATAGCATGAAGTGAACCCGCCAACGTGGCAAGTGAGCTGGAAGGGCAAGACCCATCATGTCATACGTGTGCTCAGTGAGCAGACTGCGGGGGGGGGAATGAGGATTGGTGCTCGTACGCCCGAGGATTCACCATTTGTTTGTCATTATTACGAGTTCTTCATCCACAAAGGAACAACACACAGAACTCTGTGAGAGAGAATAAACTCAAAATGTGTCTGCAGCAGAAAAAAAAAGAATATCCAGGGACTGTGTCAATACACAACTGATGGAATAAATATAGTAAGAAGATAGATTTTTAAAATGAAAAATAAAAAGTAGGTCAGGGTTAAACCACGAGTTGCTGTGACAAGAACGTCCTGCGTGAATCACTTCCACCGTCCTTCAAACTCAAGAATCCTGAAGTGATCGTGTATATTTTCTGTTTTTTTTTTCTCAGGCAGCAAACTCTAGCTGAACAGATTTATCGCACGAATACGAGTTCAGAGATGATTTTTGCTCGTCAGTCCCCACAAGCAAACTCCGACCTCGGCTCAGCAGCAGCCATGGAGCCGCAATCTGGGAGCTTAGACTCGGAGGGGCCTACAGGTGGAGGCCGGGCTGCTGAGGGGTTTTTTGGGGGGGGGTTGTGTTCTTGCAGCAGAGTTGGCAAATTTGCCCGGCGTTGTCCAAACCACGGTGCGGCCATTCCCCAGCTGGGAACCTGCGACCACAGGGGGAATAAACTCTTCAGTGAACTGAGATAGATACACAACAAACATAAACCTAACCCCAGCCGTCCACCTGATAACACAGCAGCAGCCCGTAACAGGCCAAATTAACCCCCGCCCAAATTAAACCCGGGTATACTTTGGCCCGGACCAGAGTATACCCCGGGGGATAAACTGGCCTAGGCAAAACAATACCCCGGGGTGTAAAACAGCCTAGGCCATACTATACCCCTTCAGGCCAGAGTATACCCCAGGGGAAAAACTGTTCAAGGCAAAACTATACATGGTGGATATGTGGTTGATTTAGCTCTAAGGTCAGGTAGGCATAGTAGTTGTATTGTGCTATCAAAGCATTTGAATCTTCAAAATCTAGGCTTGATATGATGCTAAGGAGTGGAATGTAAATAGTTCTTGAGACAAAGTTAATTTATTATATTTAATGTGTAACACTACTGAGAAGTGTTGTGATCTTTGTGGATGTTTTGATGTTGTTATCAGTTTTTCTGGTGGAAGTTATAAAAGTCTATGTTTTAGAGTTTTAAGATTTAAGTTAGTTAGCTTTCTCCCTTAATTTACCTGACAAAGCTGAACCCCCAACAAAATGTTGAAAAATTAAGTAATTCTTGTGTATATCATTCAACATTACTGATATCATGGGGGTATAATCTGGCCTGAGGGGTATAATCTAGCCTAGGCCCCTTTTAACCCCGGGTATAGTCCGGCCGGGGGGTATACTATGGCCTGTTACACAGGGACACATCAGCTGTGGTGTGGATAATTAGGAACTTATACATATTAAAATCCCAGCACCTCGGGCTCGGTGCAGGCAATCTCCTCCGGTGAGATATGGCGACGAGCAGCAGACGCCAGGCCGGAGGAGAGGAGGGCGACAACGAGCCGAACATCAGGACGAGGACGGAGAACAGCAGCTCAGCAGCGAGGAGGAAATCCTGAATCGTGAAGAATAGTCCACGTTTGTCACACGGAGCCGTTCTGCTGAGTCTTTAATAGTTCTGCAGTTGTCGCTGGATTGTGCGGAGAAATAATGAATGTGACAAGCTAATTTGTGCGCGTGACAGAAGCGCGCTCAGTTCGCGATGAAGCAAATATTAATTATGTTAATGGAACAACGCAGGCGTCGTGTTTACATCCCTGAAGCCAAGTGAGGATTCTGTCTGTGCAGGACCCGAGTGTCTGCAGGAGGTGAACCTGAAACCAAAAACCCTAATTATTTAGATTTCATTACAACATAACAATAAATAGTGCTGACGATTGTTTCCCATCAGGAGGAAGTTAAGGGAAACACAAGTTATAATGTGTGTTTGGATCTTTGTGTAGAGTCTGGTGTGGTCTGGATTGTGGGGGTGAGCAGGTTCGAGGATAATTGAGGTTTCACAAACCGGAAATTTGTGTTAAATTGTTTTTTTTAATCAAGTCTAAAATTAAAAATTTTTATTTTTTTTATCTGGCTTTGGCTTGATATGGTCTGAATGTGGAAAAAAATCAATAAAATCCATTTAGTACAGGACAACAAGGTCAGTTCCCTAAAGATGCCGGATTTTTTTTCAGCAACATCCAAGAATTATTCTCCTGGGAATCACTTTATACTCCAACTACTGACCTCACATAGAAAAAGACATAATGAGTCCTATTAAATGATTCCATTCATATTGTTGTTCACATGTTCGAGGATAATTGAGGTTTCACAAACCGGAAATTTGTGTTTAATTGTTTTTTTTAATCAAGTCTAAAAATAAAAAATTTTATTTTTTTTATCTGGCTTTGGCTTGATATGGTCTGAATGTGTGAAAAAAATCAATACAATTCATTTAGTACAGGACAACAAGGTCAGTTCCCTAAAGATGCCGGATTTTTTTTCAGCAACATCCAACGATTATTCTCCTGGAAATCACTTTATACTCCAACTACTGACCTCACATAGAAAAAGACATAATGAGTTCTATTAAATGATTCCGTTCATATGACTGTAACATGTTAAAGAGCACGATCTGATGATGACTCATTACATCCTGCTGCTTGAAGCCAGGAAGGGCATCACGGAGCAGCTGGTCTGAGTCCGGAGAGAATCCAGGAGTATTTTGAGTGTTTGCAATTTGGTGCAGATCCCCCAAAGAAATCTGAATCAAGTGAATTTCAATGTGGTTTAGATAATAGACTGTTGGGCCTTGGTGGGGATATGAGCTCCAGGGAGTGGGATTGTAGTTTGATTATTACTTTTACTAAATTACCTTATTTAGGTTCATCAAAAATGCAGTTCACATGACAGTGTACTATTCAGACTAATGACTTAATCTGGTTAAAATCAGATGAATGGTGTCCATCAATGAGGGGAGAGGAGTGAAATCATCTTGGACCTGAACAGGTTCCAGTTTCATTCGGTAAAGACCCTTAAATAAAGTGAACACCCGAGTTTACCGACTGTTTCATATCAAAATGGCTGCCGTGACAAGGGTCCAACAGAAATGACTGTAATCGAAACAAAATGATGAGTTTACATGCGTCAAACAACAACCTCAGCACAATGAATCTGCATTTCTGACACCAGCACAAGTAGGAAGACAGTCAGCCCCTTACTCAGACATGGGCAAAGTGTTACAAAGTGCGGGCCGTACTTTGTAGCACTTTAATGGCACGTACTTATAGAACTTTGTAATTTTGCTTTATTTTTGAAGAAATCATACTTTCTTGGTTCTTGTTGTTCTGGGTTTGAACCCTCGGGGTTGATGCACTTATTGTAAGTCGCTTTGGATAAAACCGTCTGCTAAATTAATTTTGCCCGGGAGTGTGGTGTATCGGGCTCGAAAGGGCACATGATCTCCCTTCACTTTTTCCCTTTGCCCTGTGAGCCCTTCTGTAAAATGAGAGGATCAAGGAAACGAAAAGTGGACAATGAGTGCCGAGTGTTTAACACAGAGTCGACAACAAAATACTTTTTCACTGAAGTCCAATCGAAGGCTGTATGCCTGATATGCCGAGAAACTGTTGCAGTTTTCATGGAGTACAACATCAGCCGTCACTTTGCTACGAAGCATGCTAACTACGCTAGCAAGCAGTCAACGCAAGAACGGGTGGCAGCAGCTCAGAGGTTGGCGACTAATTTACAGACTCAGCAACATTTTTTTCACAGACAAACTGCAATTAAAGAGTCATCTACTAAGGCATATTTTTTGGGGGGCATTTGAAATAGCAAAGGCTAGCAAGCCTTTCTCTGAAGGTGAGTTTTTGTTAAATGGCCTTGCAAATAATTGCTTTGCTACTTGGTAAAGGCCAAATCCTTTCATGTAATGATTTTTCCATGTCATTTATATTAGTTCACAAAAACACTCCATCCATCTGTTCCTGGCCCAGCCCCTCTGTCAAATTTTGGAACCCATTGTGGCCCGCGAGTCAAAAAGTTTGTCCACCCCTGCCCTAACTCAAGGCATTGAGATGATACAAACAACATGGCCGTAGAAGACTGAAGAAGAGGAGGGTGAAAGTTTCTGAAGGTTTCCATGTGAGAGGCATTGATGTGGAAGCTCCAGTTGGATCTGGAGGTTCCTCTGATCATCTGAAGGCCCGACCTCCAGGAACAGATGAGTGTGACCCCCACTCTAGTTGGGTTCAGGTTGGATGGGCTTTCACTTATTGATAAATCCCACTTCAAATAAATCTGACTGCTGCAATAATCGCTTCAATGTGTCGTGAGCCACAGACTCCAGATCAGATCAGATATCATCGCTCCCCTGGACAAGCTCATATCTCTTTTATTGGATTTTCTTATAAGGATATGAATATATTTTTTAATTATAATTTCTCATTAGCTTCTAAGTCACGCCTCCATGTCCACTGACTCCAAACAAATGTTGATCTGTATCATTACCCTAGATAGGTCAAAGGACAAAGGTCAGTCCATGTCTGCTACCTGTGCTGATTATCTTTTCAATTTCTCCACTACGTAGTTTTGTCTGTAAAACATCAGAATGTACTGAAAGCACGAGGATGGGACCATTCAATATGTGAATGTTTTGCTTTAAAGTCAACCGACATATCCATTTATCATTTTTCATCCTTTTTCAAATTCACTATTAATAAAACTAATGATTTCAGCTCTGATCTTCGTCTCAGAATAAAAAAAAGTCCTTTTCGTCCAATCTTTGTAGAACTTTCAAAACTTTGGATGATAAAACTAAGCTTCAATGAATGATTCATTTCAATTATTGAGCCAATAACTTTTTCAAATGTTTTATTAGAGAATTGCAGCCTTAAGAAAATACATGATAACTTTTTCCACAGACCTAAAATATTCAGCCTAATTAATAAGTTGTATTTAGTTTTCAAGCGTACTAAACTTTTACATGAGCGTCTAGTTTATCTGGACAGTAGCAAAGAGGCAAAGGTCACATAGTTAAATTTATACAATTAGACATCGATCCAAAATATATATATAAAATGTTAAATAATGTATTTTGCTTACAGATCAGCCCATTTTTACATTTAGTCCACAGGGATTTACCATTAAAATATTTCAGCAGTTTTCTTACAGTCTCCTAATTGCAAAAAAATTCTGGTTAGAGAGATGAACATTAAAAATGCTATGAAAAATACCACTATAGAAAAATAAAAAGTTTCAAAAGTTTTCTTTGATTAAAATGTTACTGTGTTTTAGATTTACTTACTTGTTTTGAATAATCTTTTACCTGTGATTATCCAAACTTATAATCCAAACTCAATCAGATAAAAAAGAGACATGTAGTCTGTTGTAGTAAGTGAATTCATTAGTTAATAACATTTAGATTCTATTTGTATGAATAATTAAACAAAATAGTGTCGGACTGAATGAAAGAAAATTCTCATGAATGCACTTTTTTCTTTTTTTAAAAAAGCACTCAAAAGAACAAATATATAAACTAAAACAAGTCAAACCAGCTGCTGCACAGTGTCTGGAATCCAGTTTGTTTATTCAGCAGACATCTGCACGGCGTATTTCTCAAAAATGTGTTTTGCTATTTTCTGAAAATGATCAAGAAATAGAGGAAACACATCCAAAATTAAAACAGCTGTTGATTCATCCTGCTTCTTAATGGTCTGTTTCTACTTTGTACGCACAGATGACGACAGAAAGTGCCTTGATGACAGTAAACATGATGAAGAAACTGGTCATTAGAGGACAAAATGTGTAAGAAATCCACAATAAGTCAGGGGGGGGGGTTGTTCTCCTTTCAGGACCCAGGGAGGGAGCTGCACAACAGGCTGCAGGATGAACGTGTTATCCTCTCATGATTCACCAGCGTGTCTTTTGTTTGTTTTCTCGGAAACAATCACGGCTGAATCAAATTTTATTCACAGTTGAATTCTATCCGGGGTTAGTTCCAGGAGTGCAGGTGCTAATATGCATGTGTGGGCTGGAGCAGGAGGAGAGGCTGTGTTTGTGTTGCACTGAACAGTTTGTGCTGTTTGTCTCAAGAAAGTGTATCAATAGTGCCACCACATGGAAACTGGGAAACAGTCTGATGTGTTCCTGCAAAACGACATTTCCCCCCTGAACAAAACACGGATTCTACACTTGGACCTGAATACAAATGAAATGGGAAACTTAATGTATGAAGTTTGTTTGAGTTGTCAACATTATTTTCTTTAAGTAAAAAAGAAGACAGACCCAAGAAAGTGCCATAACATCAGATTTATGTATCGTAGCAGCAGGCAAAGCAGTCGTGGCTTCAATACAATAACAAGTTGACAGAAACTAATCCTTTGCAGAAAATCTCTATGAATAAAAGCAAATTTGCTTCGTAAACAGGAATAAAACACAGCGTTTCACTGCCAGCAGCTTTCCACTGGTATTCGCTCCATCACAGTTCTGAGGGTCCTGACTCAGCTCAGTCTCATCCATCGCCCCCCCCACAGAGGATTATCAGTCAGCACAGTCTGCATGCATGAAGCCTCGGACATCTGCTGGTCTCTGAACTGGTTTTGCAGGGAAGCCAAATGGGGTCGGAAGTGTCAGGGTGGTGCCAGAGCTTCGTCTGGAGGAGCTCATCTGGTGCTCCTCCTCAGGCTCTCCACGGTCTGCAGGAAGGAGCGCTGGGCTTGGTCCTCCTCCAGGGTGGAGCAGTCCTCCTCCTCCTCCTCGATGATGCCACACCGCACGCAGCGGAGGCGTGGCTCCCGCCGTCCGGCCCTGCACACGCACGCCATGGCCAGAGACTGGGGGAACTCCTCCATCACCAAGGGCAGCAGATGGGCAGGGAGCGTGTCCATGCTGGTCGCCATGACGAACGTTGGCCCAAATGTGGGGATGATGAGCTGTCGACAGTGAAGCTCGGGAGTCGACGCAGGATTTAAAGCTCTTTATGTTTGAAAGATCTGCTGTTTCTGGTCAGCTGCTCCTCGGCTGTGGGAAAGATTATGCAAAAAAAAGTTGAAAAATTGTATAAAAGACTCAATCAGAGCTGTTTCTATTCAGTCCTGAGAGTTCTGCTTGATTTGAAAGATCCTGTTTTGCTCCTTTTTTCCAATTTGCTCTTCGCTCTGAATGCACAGTGTGTGTGTGTCTGTGTGTGTGTGTGAGAGAGAGTCTGATGGAGCAGTGGACTCCAGCAACACTGAGCTCCTCTTTATATACATCTCTGCAACCCACTCCTTTCTTCCTTTGGGCATCCCTCCACACACAGAGCTCCTCTTCCCTCCCACAGCCTCAGCGATGACACATTTCCGCAGCTTCCATACCTGCGCGCCGGAATGATCTCTCGGAAACTGTTGGCATGGGAACTGGATGGTGATGCTTGGGAGGGAAGAGGCGGAGAGATGAGAAAGGAACACATTTGTGGGAGCTGTGAAAAAGGACGGAGGACGGTAAGAATCACGGGAGGAAGTTGTGGACTTTGGTTGTGTTCGGCTACATGACAAAGATGACACTTGAGATTAATACACATTAAACACTTTTTACATTCTATATATGACTCTAAATTCAGGTCCAAATTAAAGCTAGCACTGTTATCTTACAGGGTTCCTGCAGGTTTCAACAAGTTTAACTTTTTAGGAGCAAGATATGAAGGTGTCCTATCAAGGTTCCTGAATTACCTACACTTCCTCCTAAGTGAAGATTAGGTGAAGTAGCCGAGCAGAGAATATCCCTCCTTACACCACGTTATCTCCCAAACCACAGGCAAAGACAGTATCTGTAGTTTTCCAACATCCAGATTAATTCTGAAGGTGTTTGTTTGTAGTTTTATTACAGCGTTGTAATACCTGCATGACTGAGAATTAACTACAACATAGAGATGTTTCAAACTATGTACGGAAGTAGCTTTTAATGAACGTTAACCATAGTCTGTAAATAAAGATGGACGACATGACAGCTTCTCAAACGTGAAGCCAAAGGCATTTCGATCACCACCTAGTGGCTGGCTGCAGTATGGCTCATAAATCCCACCTCCTCCAGGTTATTGACAGCCAAGACTGACTTACTATTGGTGGAGCGTAAACATCAACGAGACGCAGACACAACAGCATCATACCCCGATTGCAACTGAGCAAACTCCAAATACACAAGATGGTGGCGTCTGTATCTGTTTTAGCTTCATTTCTGGAAAAAGGGAGACACGTCGTCCATCAAGATTAAGACTTGAACATATTTAAGACCTAGTCTCTAATATTTTATCATATTTAGGACATTTTAAGGCCTAAAATTCAGATGTTTGAAATGTAGACTTTTTACAGCCCCTTGGAAAACCCTTTCTTATCAGGCCTCAGTGTAAAATAAACTAAAAGTTGTCCCTTACAAACTGATTTAAAACACAATAGGTGACAATAAGAAGGCAGATGACAGCGTGAGGTTATTTGAAAAGCATATTTATTGTAGACTGGATGGACAAATGCAATTTTCCATCATCAGGACATTACAATAGTATCCAGATATTCGACTTTTCTGCTTCCCAGCTTTAAGAAATACAACTCTAATGCCACTGCTCCAAGAGAAAAGCAATAATAACAGAACTGACTTCCCCAGCTGCTGCACTTTAACAGTAGTGTTAGCAAAACGTTAGAAAGTGTCCATTCGGACTAATTCAGAATAACTTAGAGTTGATATCTGAGCCGAGGCAAGTGAAACATGAGACTAAACTACTGACAAACTGTATGAACACCGACAGTCAACATACATGTAGATTTTGAAAACACAAAGTCAAAGGTTAAACATCATTTCATTGGACTCATTTGCAGATTTGGTTGTTGGAATGAATTAGAAAATTTAGTTTGTAAACACATCACATCTTAATACCCGTCTTCCCTCCTTTTATATACGACAGTTCAAGCCTCCGTCCATCGGGTCTCAAACACGCACACGAGCAAACACACACGTTTCTACAACCTCTTCCTGTAGATTTCATTTACGATAACAATTTAGCGCCAGAGGATTAGTCTTCAAAGTTGGTTTTAGTTTCCTTGTTAATGTGTCTTTCGATTCATTATTTTACACACTGTTGACAACTGTGGCCAGATACTGCTTCACATCATCTGTGAGTAGATGTTGGAGTAGATGTTGTTCAGAAACTGTCACATTCCCTCTTCCTGGTCCAAGATGAAGATGATGATGATGTTTGGACGAGTCGTTTACACCAACACTATCTGCCGCTGCCACTCCGTCCCGCTCGCTGCCGCTGCCGCTCGATCTATCCCTGCTTCTGTTTCTTGAGGTACCGAGCGCGCTGGGACAACCCCATGGACATCACGTACTTGTTGAGGATCTTGGCAGGCAGCAGAGCCGTGGTCACCCAGCCCTTCAGATTAGAAATTACATGGTCAGCTGGTGGCATTTACAAATAACAGATGAGCATTCATTATTAATTTTCCACACCCAGAGGAGCCACGACTGTCGAGGAAAGGCGAGTTTGTGCTCCGTGTTAAAACCTGTGCTCTTCTCGAATTATGCATGAGTGGAGTTACACCCTCTGTTATATACAAATCTCTACAGTAGCTGCGCCTCCTGAATACAAATCACCTGAACATTTCCATTCCCGCACGCTTCCCCTCGGGCGTTCTCGCAAAACAACTCTGTAGCAGAATAAGGAAAACTTATCTCCCTGAACTTATTCACCAGATTTACATTTGCTTCTTGTTTTGTAAAATACAGTATTGGTCAATAGTGAGCAGTTTAAACAGCAGCAATAAAATTGCTTTATGTTTTAACTGTTGTGTCAATTCAGCAGCTTCCACTGAGAGGCAGTTAAAACAGCTGATTGTGTTCTGAGGAAACCCCCCACGGTCTTTAATCCTCTTCCTAAGTGAGGAGCGGTTTTATGGTTCATCCATTGACTTATCACTTCCACTTTAAATTCATTACAGATAGATTTCCTCTGAATTGTATTATTTCCATTCCTCGTGCTAATTTACTTAAAAGCTTTATGATTTTTTTAATTATGGAAAATGGTTGAATGTTGATAGAAACACTGAGGAAGTCTTCTACTGGGAAAAGACGACAGTGTTTTGCTTCCTGGTTTGAAAGTCGACCAAACAGGACACAATTTAAACTCTAGTCTGAACTTTTGTTGGAATTGTTTAGCACCCAATTTTAATGCAGCATCTTAAAGGATCTTTAAGTGTTTCTCTTTTTATCTCTTTGGCAATGGATTTATTGTACATTGTTATTGGCTCATTACTCTCAGGCATATTTCCAGCATCACTAAAAAGTGTTAGTGAAGCTTTAATCAAGTTTCTAAATGAAAAGGAGAAACCGGGAAGCTTCAACTTTTCACAGCTACACAATCAAGTCACTAATCTTCTTTTCATGAGCAAGATTTTTGAGAAAGTAATTTTTAAAATCAAATCAATAAAGTTCTGGCAGATGAATTTACAATAGATTCCATTCAGGTTTCCATCCACATCATATCATAAAGACTTTAAATGACACTCGCCTCAATAATGATTCAGGGAGTCTGACTCTCCTGGTTTTATTGGGTCTTATCCCTGCATTTGATATTGAATAGTTCTAAGGTTTCTTAGTTCATATTTATAAAGGCATATATTGTCATCTTATAGAAGTCTCACATTTGGAGTCCCACACGGATCAGTTCTTCGCCCCCTCCTATTCAACCCTTTCCTGTTTCCTCTTGGTTAAATTCTCTAATCCATGAGGAAGCCTTCCATGGCCACGCAGATGACGCCCAGATCTATGCAGCACTTTCATTAAATGACTCTGGTTCAATCAACTCCCTGTGTCGGTGCCTTGAGAAGGAAAAATAAATTAAACCATCCCTCTATTAATAAAGATAAGACCAAATTAAATCTCGAAAAAACCGAGCATCTACTAGTAACAAGAAACACCCGCGATAAAAATCTTGATGTTATCTTAGATTTGTATTTATTTTTGAGTGCCCACATCAAAGCTGTGTCAAAATCATAACTCTAGGATCTTAAAAGCACATTTTAATCAAGACACTTTATACTCAGGGGAGATTTAGAAAAGCTAAAGTGTTTATCTCCTGAAGGCTGAAATAGTAATGCACCTATTACTGGCCTCCCCACTAAAACCATTAGAGGGTTGCAACTCGTTCAAAGTACTGCTACTCGCTTGGAATACCAACCAACATCAGAAGAGAGACGACACAATTCTCAGATTTATGCTCTGGCTCCAATTTTAACACAGACTTTAGTTCAAGGCCCTATGTATTTTCTCCAAGTGACTCAGCACTCTGGACTCAAGACATTAGGTTTGCCGAGTGTAACATCTGCAGGGAGTTGTCAGATAGTGGTGACCAGTGTTCAAGGTTAGAAGTTTCCCTTGGAGCTAAGATACACCCCCACTGTAGTCATTTAAGAAAGACTTCCCCAAAATAATTCATTTTATGATATTTTTATTTATCTTTATAAATGTTAGGTTTAATCTCGCCTGCATCTTTTGCTTGTTAAACACCTCGAACAAACTCTGCATAAATAAATGTGCCTTGATTTGATTTAATTCATTTTGGGTTGAGGCCTTTTGTAGTTCCTAACTTCTACATACATTTAATTTGATTACTACTTAAGGTCTAAGGTGTAAAAACCAAAAGATGTACAGTAAAGGTGACTGAATATTAATTAATCTTCTCAATATGCAGAAGGTTCCAGACTGCAGTAAGATAACTGTCTAAATCAGAGACCGGTGAACGGTGGATTATTACTGGGAAACCGGCCGAGCTGCACAGTTTGAGGGGATTATGGGATAATAATGACGGACACAGCTCGTCTGCAGCCGGTGGTTTAGTGAAACACGAGTTTACCTTATCGTCACTGGACTGCACAGGAACAACAAAAAGCTTTGTGTATGATTTATTGACCTTGTGAATATTCAAATTCATGCTGCTGCCGTTGATATGTATAATAAACACGATCATTGACATTCAGGTCGCAGAGTTCAATGGCTTCAAACACAAGATGAAGAAACTCGAGGGAGGACTGTTCTGTGTGACCTCTGCTTAAGAGGAGACGACTTCCTGAGAAACGGGAACAAGGTTTTCCGTCTCATTTCCGGCGCTCTGATGTCTCTACAGAGAAGGAACAGTGTGAGGATGCAGGCAGTGCTGCAAGGTGGTGAAACATCCCACTCCATTACTTCAGAGGATGTTTACCTTTTGACAGACGCGTGAGCAACTGTTGACACTAAATTAATTCAGTGAATGGAGATGAGCCGCTCCGAGGCTCTTTTGTATTAAGCCGAGTTGCAGCCTGATGAGGTTTTCGGTGCCGTTGTCATTACAGACCTCCGCTGCCTTTGATTAGTGCAACACTGCACCAGATCTATAACGGCAGAGACACCAGTTGTGTTTAATTAAATCACTCTATGATGCGGTTGTGCTGGCTTCACCTCAAACAGCCATTCAGGTTGCTGAGAGTTCAAGGTTAATTTCAGTTGTTTTAGAGCACAATAGACTGCAGTATACAAATGAATAATCGTCCTGCAGCTGAGGCACCGTCAGCTGATCCTGAGTCATTTTCTGTGACCAGTGTCAGTTTCCATCACATGTCAAAGTTCTTAACAACAGTCGTCGCAAAGACATTTGATAATAAGCCTAAAAAGGTCGGAACTACAATGAGGTTTTGTCGGAACTTTAAGTGTTTTTTTTTAAGAAACAACATGCAGCTTGAAGTACATCAAGGGAGTTGAATAATGGAACAACTGCAGTGACGAGTTGAAAACATGTGTCACACTGATCAAATTTAAAATGTTCTTTTGAAAAAAATGTATTGAATATTCATGGGATGCAACTGTGATGTTTTGTTTTTTTGTTTTCTTGTTCATGTTGTGTTTAAACATGTTTTTCAAAAATAATGAATATGACTTCTAGTGTTTAAAATAGGCTGTGATAGACTGTGATAGACGACTAGTTAATTTGATATTTAAAAATAACTTTAGTCTATTTTGTGACTTTTGAGATTTCTTCTTCTCGTTTTTTTCTGTACTCCCACGACTTCATATGCAGACTTACTAAGATGGCGTGGGGCAGGTATCCATTGGTCTGTGTCTGGAGCCCCACGGTGTTGAGCTCGGCTGCGACGTAGCGTTCTGGAGTCGGCTTGTCCAGAGTAGCCCGACGGATTTTACTCAGCTTGGTCGCAACGAAAAATGGCAGAACGCTCTGGAACAAAAAATAAGGAATCAATCAGGTTACATCATTTTTAATTAAAGTTATGAACCAGCTGACATGTGGGGGTTTAAGAGGAGCTAAAGTTGGTTGATGGTTTACCTGGATGATGATGCCTTTGCCCTTGTATTCAGCTTGCAGTCCTCGTGAGAAGAAGTCCACAAACGCCTATTTAAGACACAGGCAGGTCATAAGGACAAAAGTAGAACTGTACACCTTGAGCCAAAAAGGGATTTGAATACTTAGAGAAAGAGAGAAGAAGATATTCAACACAAAAGTTGTCAAAAAGGAAATATGTGCAAACACAGTTCATGTACATTTGTAAAGAACATTAAATTGAGAATTAAACCAGATGTTGACCCTGGACGTAATTTAGATGCACTTTTCAAACAAACCCGGATTTAGTGTGTAAACATGACCCAGTATTTAGACACAAGCACATTAATCAGCTCAAAGTGTGAACAGCAGGTTGTTTTTTAAGATAACAAACACACATAAGACGCTTATAAAACATTATGATGCCACATGTTCCCTATAAACACTTTTAATAGGTTAGATACCTCGGGACACAAGTTAGTCACCGACTTGTTTATATTCAATTCAACCATTAAAACAGCAGATATGAAAAGGAACCATCCCTCACTGTGTCCATACATCTAAATAAATGTTGAACTAACATCTGCCCACAACGGTAGTTCGGTTCTGCCTCGGTGCATGTTGGTGAATACACAGAATAATTCACAACACGAGTACAAAGATAGATTTCCCCTTGTGGACCTTATATATATATATATATATATATATATATATGTTGCTGTGAAGTAAATCCCTAATGATGCAGGGAGGCATCTATATATTACAGTTGAAGAAGAGGTCATCAGCAATGTGTTGAAATTACCTTGGAGGCAGAGTACACAGAGAGAAGAGGAACAGGGTACATCCCACTGGCGGAGGAGATGTTGAGGATGGCCCCCTTCTTCCTGCAAGACACAAGGATACAAGGCAAATGTTGTTTTATGCTGGGGAAAAAAAAACTAGTAAGAAAGACAAGGGGGACATGCAACAAACACTTCAGTCTGAAACCAATCCCTGGATGAAAAGAGAAATCGGTGCCGTGTGCTCTCTGGCAAGCTGAGCCCAAACTGCCCGTGTTGCACATCAAAGAGGAGCTGGTAGATATTGATATGATAGAACACACAGGAACATCAATACTTAAATATTTACACTTTGATGATGTTTTTTGCTTCAGCCCGTGGAGCCGTCAGACAATATTCCATCCAAACCCAAGGAGGAATATACACTGAGAAATAAATCCTTTGGTACGGGTACAACGGCCCAGAGAGGGAAGGCTTCACTAAACGGAATTTTCATCAGCTACTTAACTTTAAAAACCATCAGACAAAAGGACAACTTGCAGTAATGATATTAACTTCATACTTAATTACAATAAGTACAGATGTTTTATTTACCCAAAACAAATATTAACCCTGTGATATTTAACCCCCATTCGGAAAAATAAACAATTTGGAAGCCAGTTATAATATTAAATTTTCATGCAAGCATATTCCAGCATTAAACAATGTGTGGTGAGTAGCATGCACCTTCCTCAGCTTGTAAGTTTCATTCAAAAGGTTTTTTATGGACAGTCAGTAGGTCTGGGCCATATGACTTCAAATCAATATCAGGATTCTTTTTTGAACTTTTACCTCAATAACAATTAGTCATGGTTAATTATATGTCTTTTACAAACTCACCTCTCCACCATCTGAGGTAAAACGAGACGAGTCATCTGGAAACGAGAAGGGAAGAAGGACAGAGAGAGAGATAGTGTGAGAACCAGAGTAAAAGCATGAGAAGGACGGAAAATTCTATTAACGTGTGTGGGTTGTGGACAAGTGTGACGAGGAGTGCGTTCACATTTGTAAACTTGTGTGTGTGCGTGTGTGGGTTGTGTGTGAAGAGGTGGTTGGGGATGGAAGACAAAGAGAGGAAGGGACCGATAATGATAGCAGAGGGAGCGTTTAAAGAAATATTGAATGACATAAATTAAGTATTAAGAGAGTGGGTGGACTTTAGCGGTTTCTCTGGGAGCAGGCGAACATGGAGGAGGGAGAGAAGTGACTTACTACGCTTTTTGTCATCGTGTGTTTGTGTGTGTGTGTGTGTGTGTGTGTGTGTGTAACAGCGACAGTGGATCCTAAACATGAACAAGCATTACTCATGGGCAACCCAGAAATCACTGAGAGACATGATTAAGTACATGATGTACAGACTGCATCACTTACTCAACATCATCTCCGCTCTACTTCATTTTCACACCTTACACTCGACCATCTTCTAAATATTTCTGGACACGGCTATGTATAAACGTGAATGGGGAAATTCTAATGTAGTTATTAAGTTAGATTTTCTCTAAAATCGTATATTTTGTGGCTCAGTCTCAAAGAAACATTCATTCTAAAAATAGTGACACTTACCTGGCAAACGGATGTTATGTTAATGTTGACCATGTTGTCGATGAACTGAAACAAGAAGAACAGGAGCATTAACACAATAAGGACAGTGTGTTTATACATTTACTAACACAAGTCATAGCTCAGAACATGGAGAATATATTCATTCCTACAGTAGATATTAGAGCTGTTATCCTGTGGCATGTTAAAGCACAACATGGTTATTGAATTATTGGCTGAAAATGTAAAGGATGTTCACAGTGTCACTACTGAGAAGAACATACATTCTCATAAAAAATAAATGTTTAACATTTAAGAAGTAAAAGGAATTATTACATCAGATTCTGTTGCTAGTCCAATGTGACCAGTAGCTTATGGTGGCTAATGTTAACTGTAAGGTAGACCTACAGTATATTATTAGTTCAATGTATGAAATTTGATCATGTATTATTAAAGCAACACTATGCAACATTTACTTGGCGATAGCGCCCTCTGCAGTCACACATCGTTAATTCTGTTAATTCTAAATAGAGCAACAAACATCTCTGAACCATCAAACTCAATTTTTAAGGTAAAAAAGTAGAATAGTGTTTCTTTAATCTGCCTATCAGCGGTCAAATCTTTTTCTGGAGATCGACTTCATCTTTATTCTTTATAGGCCTGTGTGATATAATTATTTATACATTCATAGAAAATGGAAAAAGCGATAAACCTTCAACTTACAGTGTCCAGATTGGGAACATTCAGGAAGAATTCAGGGTAAGAGTAGGATATTCCAACGTTGTTCACTGTTAACAAGCGAGAGAAAACAGCCCTGTGTCATTTGAAATACAATATAATTTGACAAAGTGATGGATGAGATGGGAGATTACATTGATTTATATGAGAAACTCAGAGTGGAATACCTCTTTCCAATCTAAAGAGGGCAGCAGAGGGCTAAATAAGTCATTCCACCTTTATGATAATATAAAAAAACTAGAGCATTCCTGATGTCTGAGTGACCTTGGTTTAAAATCAATTCTCTATTTCACATGTCAGGCTTCATATGATATAATGACAGGTGAGGTGGCCCCAGCACCTGCTTCATTCTTACCCAGTACGCCGATCTCCAGCCCTGCGAGTCCTTCTTCGATCTTAGGGTAGATGTCGACGGCACTGAAGTCTGCTGCGATCGTTTTAGTCTCCACGCCACACTTGCTTGCTGAGGGCACGAATGTAGATAAAGATTTTATTTAGTTTGTTCACATGAATATATGAGAAACAATAAAAGATTCAAGATATCTATTAGCGAGAAAGAGTCGCTTAGAAAAAGGTAAGAGCAGGGCAGAGGAAAACGATTAAACCCGGAAATAATTCCTCATCATCAATGAGGAAATCCGTCCCATAGGAGAAAGCGCTCAATTAATTGGACAGATTCACTTTCAGCTGCAGCAGGAGGCTTTACTGCCTCACTGCCAAAAGCATAAGGGTCCTGCTGAAACTCCATTCAGTGAAGGATCACTTGTGCAAAACACGCAATTCAATGCAATATCATTTATTCGCCAGTCATTTAGCTCTGCTGGACTATTACACAGTGCAATATGGATGCGACGTTTCAGGTTGAGGATAGATGAGGCTGTACGGCTGCATGGATCATTAAGACTGAACTCCAGTCAAGCTGCTGTCATACTTAACACACAAACTATATTAGTCTTGTGCCTCCAGACCACAGGTACTGTTGATTTCCCTTGACTGCAGGAGGTGGGATTACTTCAACTGATGGATTAAACGGAGTAATATGGAGGTACACACTGTATATCACAGTGATTTATATGAAACACTTCACCTTCCCTTCATTTTCCATGTCTGCCCACATGTTTGTCTGTATTTATGCACCACGTTTAAATAACAAACCAAAAAGGAATAAATAAAACTTATAAAATAATGAAAAATCAAAAAATCAACATGTGTAAAACTCACAGATAGTCTTGGATACTTCATCCAGCTTCTCCTGAGAGCGGCTGATCAGCACGATTCCAAAGCCTCTGCGGGCGAGCTGCAAACACAAAGATCAGGTGAGGTGCTGCATGTGCTTACACACATATTGAACAGAGGGAGCAGAGCAACACGTGTCTTTAACTTGGCCTTTAGTCCTTCTTCCTTTTATACTCAGAAGAATCAGAACTCAGAAGAAATCAGAAGCAATTGTGTGGTTCTGGTATCCGATCAGGACTTGTCACCCGCTAACACAAAGTCCACTTATCGGAATCAGGTTCGAGTGAGAGAAACATTATATTGAAACATCCCTTATACTCAGAAAGTCTAATAAGCAGATGTGGCACTAAAGGAAAGGGAGCGTGCTGAAACTGAAAACTGCCCGACTCCCTCTTGTGTCGCTGCTGCAGGTGAAGTCTCTCACCTCCTCTGCGTAAGCTTTCCCAATCCCATCTGTGGCTCCTGTCACAACTAGAGAGGGGGGGGGGGGGGGAAGAGAGATAGAAACTGGGTTAGTGTGATTTACGTTTGTGAAGTTTAAATAAGAGCTCATTTGGCTAAAAGGACTTTATGTTGCCCTTGTATATTCTTAGATTTCTACATTATTTCAATTCTATTGGGACAGATCCAGACTATAGGAGGAGAACATTAACACAGATATAACTTAGATGAAAAAAGAGCACAGACAAACCTTTAATTTGTTATTTACAATGTCATATCCTCAAATTAATGTTTGTACTGGATCGATAAACTGAAAGCAAAAGACGTCTATACACAGTGAATACTAAGAGTCTGCCACAGGAATATAAAAGTCTACTGGTGCATGGTCAAAAGTATGTGGACACAAAGACATTGCACCTGTAGGCAGCTTCAGGAGCAAACTATAAAATATTTATCTGTTGCTACAACAGGCTTCGCTTTCCAGGAAAGTTTTCCCACTAAATATCATGAAGTTGGCTGCAGGGTTTTGCTAGACGTAGCCTTTCCGAAAACATAAAGAGCGCAGGATATTATTTACAATATGAAATAAATGGCCACGTTTAATGAATGTCTGTATTTGTCCTTGATATTGGCTGCAAACACAGACTATGTTTGAACAGTGTGTTCCTGACCACACCTTCCTAATTAGAGCGGATTTCCACAGGAGAGAATATTAAAAAATATGAGGCCGGGGATGTTTTTCATTTCCTGCTCTAGACGCATAAAAATAGATTTTATTAATAAGGTTTTTTATTTTCCTTGGTGTGAAGTCAAAACAAAAGACCAGGGGACATTTTAAACACTGCAAAAAGCTGCAGGAAAACAAAGCAGTGCAAGCCACCGAGGAGGAATAGATGAACAGCGCCCCCTACAGGAACATTAGGAACACCCGAGAAAGCCGGTGATAAAGATGTCAGGGTTGCAGACAATTCTACTCTCGAGCGATACCGGGGGAATGCGGCATAAAAAAAAAAACCCTGCCAACAATCTGTGAGCACAAAAGGGTTTAGACGAATGAAACACATCGAGTGTCAGGGGAAGAAGGCTGAACGCACACAGACGCAGCGCAGGACGAGGCACAGAGAGCAGCTGAGGTGAAGGGGGAGGACAAACAGAGCAGGAGGGAGGGAGGAGGAGAGGAGAGAGGAGGAGAGAGGAGAGAAGAGGGGAAGTGAGGTCCTCTCTGTCATCGCCGGCAGTCGAGCGAACGGATGCCCTGGAACTGCATGGCACCAAAAGCAGCAGCGGCAGCAGAGGTCTATTTATAGCAATTCCCATCTTTCAGAAGCAACTATTCATCACATCTCGGGCTAAAGATAACACAAAACGTGGATGGGGAATGGGATGGAGAGACAGAACAATATGTCCCAGTGTAACCTGCTCTGATTGGATACGCTGTGCTCTGTCCTCTTTTACTCCTGCAGTGGTTAGATTTGTTTCTGCATGTTGTTGCTTGATGTAGAATTAGAATTCTTGCTAGAATCTGGAAATTTTAACATGTAGTGTTTTTATACCGATGTTCATTAACATGCTCTGTCCCTATCAAATAAATAAAGAAATTAGTAAACTTGTTTTAACGTATCTGTTGTTATTTCCCTCTTTGTTTTAAGGCATCAGTTATGTGTAATTATTACTCAGCTCCCATTTTATGTTATCTGATAGCGTTTAGCATTGTGGTTTAGGACGACTTCTGAGAGTGAAGTGCACTTAAGATGGGAATATTGGTGGGTCGGTCGGGTCAAACCACATCAGTCTGAGTGGCACCTGAAAGGTTTGCTCGTGGAGCTCTTCGGCTCTTGGCTTTATTAAATAGTGTATGCAAGGTTTAGAAAAGTCAAAGCAATCGAGTACCAATCTGACACCAAATGCTTTATGAGATCGCTGCTGATGTTATCGTGAAAACACCAGTAAAACCCATATTACATACGGTATTGCTGGTACCTATATTGAAACATCTCTGTGTAATATCATGTTTGTAATGTGTTCTTTTTTTGAAACCTTTTTAACTCTTGTTTAACTCTTACGCACAAACCAGGAGGATCACTCATGATTCATAATTTTGTTCTATTTCTGTACATTGACAATTAATTGAAATTAATTTTATTCTACTCTAGAGACCACATAGAGTTCTGCTAAGAGGCTCAGTAAAGAGACTGTTTTTAATGTGAACTACTCACATCAAGGCTAACATCTGATCTGGTTAAAAGGGTCAGAATCTGCCACAATGTGTCAATCAATACCGACGATTTAGTGCATCCATAAATAAGTTACGTGCCGTATTCTACATTTTAGAATGAAAATCATTGAACAGACACGGTGTATGATGTAGGTTTATATCGTGGATAAAAAGGGTTTTTATCATTTTGAATTCTCTGTCTCGCTGCTGAGTGTTACACACCTGACTGTCAGTGGTTTTTATAAAATCTGCTGCATCTACCACAATAAAGAAAGCAGAAATAACTATTTATTTTAAGCAAATATTTGATTTTCGACAATACTATTCATTCCTCCTCTTACTCATCCTTCTCTACCCTTTGCTGTACCCATCTCCATTTCATGTGATCTTCCTGCGTACAGATGATGCCGAGGTGCCGAGCTTCCTCTGGGGCTGCAGCAGAGCCAAACAGAAGGGAGCAGGGAGGGCGGGGGGGGGGGGGGCAGAGAGAAAATGACAAACACGAACATGGGGGATCCTGGGGGCAACTATAAATAGCACAGAGAAGAGGAGGGGAGAGTGAGGGAGAGTCTGCAGGCGCAATGATGAAGAGAACATGGGCTGGGTTATTTTTAGTCGTTTTAAGAATGAACTCTTTTTGCATTCAGAGCAGGGAGAGGGGGGGGGGAGCTTTTACAGCTGAGTGCATGATCCCTTCACTCAAATGAAACGAGGTCTATTTAAGGATCTGCCATCTCTTGCAAATGTAGGTTAGGTTTGCTAGGTGCTCTGACGATGGCGCTAATTCACGCAGCTGGGGGAGGGAGTTGATACCAAACGTCCACATCATTAAATTGTTAAACAAGATTGAAGGATGAGGACGAGATCACGTGATGACGTTTCGCCAGGTTGCAGATTCTTCTCTGTGCGAGGAGTTATGTAATGAACCCTGTCTATCGTATAGTGTTGCTTTAATAATTGGTAAAAAACTAAAAAAGAAGAACGACCGTGCAGGAGAGAATTGAAGAGACGGCTCAGCAAACAATCTAAACAAATATACAACAACATCCTGCGAATGTCCTACTTCCTTTACTCTCGGTTTCTTTCCTCTAGTGGAGTTAACGGTGCAGGAAACACTCCCATGCAAAAATGACTGGCTATGGACATTGCACCAATAACTGCAAATGGACTGATATGGATATTTTGGGAGCTGATATTAGGATGTAAGAAAAATCACGTTACAGATACATTTAATCTGAGAATTTTTTGTTTATTCTTTGAAACAAATATTTTCTCTTTGAGGCGAACGTTGGGAAGATCTTTCAAGAATACAGTTATTATCCTCGTCAGAAGAAGAACTACAGGGACTTTGGGGGAGCCATAAAGTTTAATCTATTAAATCAATAAGTTAACGACAGAATATAAAGTTTGATCATTTTTCAAGCATAGAATGGCTAAAACCATCTGGTGCAAACTTGAAAAATGTGTTGCTTCTTTTCCCATCTGGCTTCAGGAAATATCAGCAGGAAAGTCAAAGACATATTATTATTAACTTGATTCATTAAAAACTAGCTGCATTATTATGACACTATACTCAAGCAGCTATGATATTATCTGATGGATAAAAAGGTGACATTTAATTATGATACTACCGAAAAGGCTCTCTGCAATACTAACACACTAACTCTTTCTAACACACACACGCACACACACGAGTTGTAGGAGTCAGTGAACCAGAATCCTGAGGATCCTGTGTCTCATGTGAAACTCGTTCATGAATGGCTCCGGTCCTGTTACATAACCAGGCTGTCCACCCAATCCAGTCCACTTCAGAGACACAAAGTTTGTGAATGAAATTAGCAGCCGAGGCGAACCAGCTCCTCTGGCTCGCTGCTTATTCTGATTCAGTTCGCACGCTTTATCCAAAAATACCTGCCCCCCTCCCTTCTGATGCATTCCCATTTTGGGCTGCGTACATAAAAAGATCAGAGACAACTTCAGCTCGCAAAATTCAAAACATTTGGATTTTTCTCAGACAGAAGAGACGACAGGCTGAAAAACACTGCACAGAATTTATCATCATGATTCAAACTCTCTCACGCTACCACACAGAGAGGAACAATATCTGTGAGGACATTTTAGGCATCACAGCCCTTACAACGCACACCAGAGGGGAAGACATACACTTCACTATAAAAGAAATGTTAACACAGAGAGGGATCAGTATGAAAGATTTGTCCATCACCACCGATGGAGCTCCCTCTATGATGGGTAAAGACAGAGGACAATGAGAGAGGACAATACAGACCTGTCCTCATATCCCTGCATGATCCACCAGTCTGTTTTGTGCTCTACTCTTTCAGAAGAGTATGCAGAGGTTGTGAATACTGCGATGACACTTATCAACTTTCTCAGGTAGTCGTCATCACATAAACGGAAGTTGGTGCAAATTCAGATGACCGACTGCTACCCTGCAATGTTACAGTGTTTCCCCTACCATTCTATTAGGGGGCCGCTGCGCCCCCCCCAACGGCACCTCCCGCCCCCCCTGGAAGGTCAAGTTAATTATTTATTTTATTTTTTATTTTTTAATATGGCGCCAGATTTCTACATAGATCATTTTAAGGTTACATTTCCTATAAACAGGTCTATAGCTTGCATTTCTGTCTCGACATGGTCGCGCGGTTAGAGTTCTCCTCTGCTCTCTGCGCGCACACACAGGTGAGCAACCAGCGGACAGAGAGCATCCATCTGAAAACATGTCGCATCAACCACCTGAGAAGCAGTTCAAAATATCCGCGTTTTTTAAACGCTCCCAGGTGGATGATGGTAACAGCCACTCTCCTGTGAGGAGCAGCCGGAGCAGCTCTCCTGCTCCGGGTCCGAGTTCAGAGAAGAGCCTGAGTGCTGCACGTCCTGCCCCAGACAAGAATATGCTCAGTCACCACCGGATGACAGGTTCTGACCCAGCTTGGCTGTCAGAGGGGCAATACTCCCCCTGGTTGTACAAGACTGATCTTGATAATTTAAGTATTACACCGGAAGCCGAAGCGCCGCGCCGTGCAATTCTCCAGCGTGCAGGCGCCTGGCTGTTCTCACGGGAAGCGCATTTCTCAG
The DNA here is from genome assembly GCF_963576545.1 of Limanda limanda. Lineage (NCBI taxonomy): Eukaryota > Metazoa > Chordata > Actinopteri > Pleuronectiformes > Pleuronectidae > Limanda > Limanda limanda. The sequence goes on along the minus strand of NC_083638.1, from coordinate 6,968,450 downwards.
CGCTGGTCAGCCCGCGATTCTGCTTTCTCCGCTTGTTGTATTTAACCGTGAACGCACCTCGCCTTGCAACCTCAGCCTGAACCATTATTAACCCCGCTTCGTCACTTCCTTCTATCACTATTTAATCTATTTTCATCGGACCATTGTTCAAAACCAGCAAATCTGACGTGAAAAGATTTTTATCATAGACGGGAGTTTCAATTTCACTTTATGCGCATGCTCCATGACGTCTTTACAGCGATTTCAACCACTCCGCTGCAGCGTTTCCGTGTTTTCGTGACAGGGCTTCGTGTAGACGAGATAAACATAAGTACCGGATCCAAAAATGTTTCCGGATTCCGGCAATCCAGGTTACTTATGGAAGTCAGTAAATACATACATTACATACATACATATATACATGCATGCATAAATAAATAGATAGCCAGATAGATAGATAGATAAATTACAGTTCATAGAGAATGAATAGGGGATTATTTCAGTTTTCTTTTTGGTTTTAGGCAGTGGTGGGAAGTAACAAAGTAGAAATACTTTGTTACTGTACTTAAGTAGATTTTTCACATATCTGTACTTTACTTAAGTATTTATTTTCCTGACGACTTTTAACTTTTACTCGCTACATATGAGCACAAATAGCTGTACTTTCTACTTCTTACATTCTCAAAACTGGCTCGTTACTTGAGCGGCGGAGGTTGGCGGAACGTGCAGCTTTACGCACGGCGCACCTCTCTCTTGTTCTCTCTCTCGCTCCTGCAGGAGCTCGGTTCAGTCTTTATTATTAGGGCCCAGGCACTGACAGACATGTGGCCCTATTGAAAATGTAAGGATTATTATTCAGTCAAATGAATTGGCTTTTTGAGGGCTTTTATTAGGTGACTTTACATAATTTTTTGAAGGTATTCCTTTTTCGATTCCCATTCGTTTTCCCTTTCCTGCTTCGTGTCAACATCTGCACATAAATACATAACTCGAAGCAGCAAGTGGTTAACTTTTCTTAAAGAAAATATTGGAAGTAGTTGGTTTAAACAAAAACTGTTGGCAAATAGACTATCATTGGTTGGCCGTGTCTACTTAGTCTTACACGTCCACGTAAACAAAACAAACAGATTTAAAAGAAGTCGAGATGGTAAAACAAACAACACAACCAATTATATAAGCAAACGCAAAAACACAACCAAAAACAAACACTGTGTCGTGGACTACTGCATATTCACGCACACAATTCATTTTTTTAATGGACCTCGCCAAATGGAACCCTGGATAATCAGGCACAGTTTTCCACTCACTATAATGCCAATATAATTTTTGCAAAGATATTATATATCTATATATTGCCAATTCCAATCCTTAGACGCCCTTTGTGCTGACTCAACACAACTCAGAAGCTGTTGAGTCTTTATATATATATTGCACAAACTGGCTAATGTGTACAACTTCAGGCAGGGTTGTGTCTTCACTTTGTCGTCCCTACAGGCAAGATACCCTACAGGTGTATTGTCAACCTGCTGGAAACAAATGCAAACACAACCCCAGGCCCATTCAGTGAAGATAGTCTAATGATAAATAAACAGGCTTACATGTAGATGCGTGGACAAGCTGGCGGGCAGGTTTAACAGGCAGTTAAACATCCAGGCAGTTACAAAATACAGCTAATAGACACAAAAGGTTAATTTGGTCTATTAGTGTTCTTAGGTAGAATCAAGAGGCACTTGTTTATTCTGTTGTGTTGATTCTTTGTTGTCGCTAGAAGTTCAGATTGATTGTCCAATACTATTTTAACCTCAGCATCTCGGGTTCAAAATTTGTAAAATTATACATTATATATATAGTGTTGTTATAATTTTTTAGTCAGTTGAAATTAAATTTGGTACTTGTACTTTTACTTTTGATACTTAAGTACATTTCAACACCAGATACTTTTGATACTTAAGTACATTTACTATGAGCAACTCTAAGACTTTAACTCAAGTCATTTTCTGACGGGTGACTTTTACTTTAACCGGAGTCACTTTCAAGTAAGATATCTGTACTTTTACTAAAGTATGGCTTTCAAGTACTTTATCGCCACTGTTTTTAAGAATGTTATGTCGCATATGTAGACAGCATAAACAGGCAGTTGTGAGAGGAAACCAGACCCGGCCATTTATAGTCTCCCTTCCAGTCCTACAGAAGGGACAAACTGGACAAACACATGACGTCTGAGCATCACAGAATAGCCTGTCACTCTGAAATCCAATGTACAGTTCAAAATCATTAAAAGAAACACATTAACATCATGATTCCTTAAAGTTTTTGTGTCCGTGTTCCCCCCCCCCCCCCCCCCAAAGCTGTAGAGTTCTAGCTCGCGTTTAGTCCGTTCGACATGAAATCATAATGTTCCTGGAACAACAGAAGAATCACAAGGCCAGACTAGGGATGTCACGAGAACCGATACCTACCTTTCGATACTAACATAACAAAACGATGCCGATGCCCAAGTTTTTGAAGTACCGTAGGCACCGTCAGCTTCGATGCCAGCATCTGTTAGCAGCTTAGCATTAGCATCGGTGCTGCGCCAGTCGACGTTTACATTCTGAAAACCAAGACGGCAACTGCGGCTGCAGCGTTCGCCCCACCTCGACTTGTTTATTAAAAAGGCACAAAGAGTCGTGTATGGAAGTATTTTGCGTTTGACGCCGGGTTTACACCGGACACGGAAGCAATGCCGCCGCTCCGCGCTAATCCTTAGCGCACCGGCACATGGTTGTTTACACCGGAAGCTGAAGCGGCGCATGGGAGTGGATGGGAGCCAGCTGTTATTTAAGGCTTGGTGCTGCGCTTACGAGTCGCTTTGGCGTCGCTTCAGCGTCCGGTGTAAACCCGGCGTGAGGCAGATGTATCATTTAATGCACATAACGTGTCTCACAACAAAGCGTCACTCACATGCGACCGCAACTACCGTATAACCCTCAGTATATGCGCAGCGCAAGCACATTGAATTACCGTATATGACATTAACAACATCCAAATAATGCACTTTTTTTTTACCGTGGTATCGAAATTGGCATCGAGAATCGTGTTATTTTACTGGTATTGGCACCGACTACTGAATTTTTGGTATCGTGACACCCCTAGGCCAGACAGATGGCTCAGGTTTTGAAAGATGAGAGAATTTTTTTTTTATGGCCTTCTTAGTTCACATAACCTCACTAACCCTAACCCTAACTAAATGACCTCAACTTAAAGCTGCAGGATGAGATCAACTCTGTGTGTGATTGGGAAGCAGCTGTCCCTTCTCATGTTGAGTTCATACACCAACTGATTGGAAACTTCAGTGATAGTTTCGATGACTTCAGCCTGGAAGAACAGGATCTCCTTGGCTCCACATAAGTTGCAAATCCGCATTCTCAACACATTCTTTACATTTACCTTCCTGTTTGAGAACGACACTGACTCATCCAGTTCAACCTAAAGCACTTTAAGTTTGTCTTTGAGTATGTTACATCTTTGAAAGGAATGTAGGTAGGCCTATATGCAAATTCCAAGAGAGAAAGTTTATTGCACTTTGTTTCATGTTGGACTAGAATAGGCATTGCATTATTGCCGGTTTGTGTTTGATTTTGTATTGTTACAAAAGCAACATTGGGCTATAAAAATGTTAATTCAGATGATTTAGTCAGAGCCCATATTTGTATGTCTCTAATTATCCAGACCCCAGAAGGGGAGGAGGGTTGATGTCTGGCCCTCTTGCAGTTTTAGTTGAAGACCCCTGCTCTAGTATGATAAATTTCTGCTCTTTTCTGTTATGACGTGAACCTTGAACATCACCCCTGCCGACATCAAATCCATCGCTGGGGTTTGTTCAAGCCTCAAGGTTCAGTGGGCGAGCAGGAAGGACAGATGGATGCTATTACGTCTGATTTGATAATCCCCTCGAGCCATAATCCACTGACAAGGTTTCCCTACAGTTGGCATACAACGACAAGGTGCTGACCATTCTTTACGTCTTGTCACACAAACCCAACGACCTTTGCTGGGACAGAGAAGACGTGGAGTGTTGAAACCAGTGCTTCAGACTGCAGGGCATAGCTGTTATCAGTCTGAACTATGACATACTCTCAAACAGGCAGAACAAACTTATTATGCAACAGCAAACTACTGCACAAGCTACTGCTGATTTGTTGGCAAGATTACACTTGCGATTACACAAACTGTGTCATATTTTCACATTGAATAGAACTATAAATTGTATGAGTCCGATCAAAAAAAATGAACATCTACAGAGATGTTATAAGTAATAATAGAAGTGTTATAGTTTTACAGTCTTTCCTAATCTCAGTCCATCAGGCAGGTTGTCCAAACCCTCAGACCTTCATTGCTCAATGGTCCGTTATCTATGGCTAATAAAAAAACAGAGATTTGCTGGTGCATTAAATGTTTTTTGGACCATGAAATTGAAACACTAAAAAAGGTATATTATGTATCTGACAGCTATGTTTAAAAGATTTTTAGGAACTCAATGCTGTTGGACACTAAGAATAAACTTTAGATTTGATATTACACGTTGTTCTGAGTTTTGTAAATTAAAGATTTTCTTGAATGACAAAATAATGAAACTTGACGTTCATCGGTACAGGAAGCATCCCAAAATAAATCCTTACAACTTCCCATTTTAAGAGAAAGTGATTTCTTAACTTGTAATAACGGAATTCATTACAGCTTATACACTGAGACCTGTGACAATACTTCACCTGCAATGGACTGATTGAACCGAGCCTTTGGAAAACAGCTTATTAACAACTATTACTATTAACAGTATTCCAAAATGTAAACTAACGATAACGTAGAGCAATTTATTACAGATTTATAAACATTAACAAGAGACTAGACTAATTATGCCAATGGTTAATTATACATTGAGGAATCCATTAGCCTATTTCTATTAATAGCTTACTAACACTAATTATATTGTGTGACTCATTGTAAAACCCTTAAAAAACATTTGTAGGAGACTGACCAACTTTTGCGGACTGGTCGTTACAACATCCAAATCAAAAACTGTTATGAATCTTTTATAATAATCATAATATATAATGTTTTATTCACTATTCATTTTATTGACCTTTTAAATACATTGGTTTTATTTTGTGCTGTTTTTATCTCTGCCTTGTAAGGTAACCTTGAGTGTTGTGAAATAATAAAATCTATTATTATTATTGAATTGGCCATAAAACAATACTAGTAGTTTAAAAAATATATATAATTTGCATTAGTAGCAATATAACAAGTTCTAAGGAAAACAAAAGTTTATCAAGATTATTTATTATCATTCTGAGTAAATTGAGTTTCTTATAATTGGCACCAGCAGGGCTAACTTTTAGCATGCTAACTTCAGCAGCATGAAGTTATATTTCCCACTGACTAGAAGAGATAAAGTTTGACGCTACTCATGCTAACCTCAGCTGTGAATTTGAATTAGAAACCTCTACGTGTAAATAGATGTTTAATTCAGTCTGAATGTCAGTGGAGAATCTGAGGAGCTCCAGGGTCTCACCTGCCCACTTCCCCAGCCGGGTGGGGGACACCAGGCGCCCGTTGCCCAGGACCCAGAGCCGGAAGCCGGTCAGCAGGCGGCACACGGTGCACAAGGAGAACCAGGCCGCGGTCACGGCTCCGAGGCAGAGCAGCGGAGTCTCCAGGGCCCGGAACACGACCTCCCCGCCGGACGACATGTCTGCGAGCTGCGGAGCTGAAGAGCCGAGAAGGAGTCAAAGTGAGGAAATGTGGGAGAAGGAGCTCAGTGACAGGAACCCGGATATCCGCATCGGCGCTGGGGGCGGCTCCTGATTGGTCGCTTTTTCTTCTTCGCTCTGCTGCATCGAGCAGAATTGTGTCAAATCGAAGCGCCACTGCCATCTGGTGTTGGAGCACGGTCAATGTTTCAGATGTCATCTGCTTTATTTTGAAGAAATGAAATTTAAAAAATTTAAATTTACTTAATGTGGCCTAAGCTTAGGTGCTATTTAGTTTTAGACTTGATTCATTTCTTAAAACATTTCTCTTTTTTTCATTATTTGCCACTAATTTAATTTAATGTGTCTCTGGGAATTTGCGGCGAATGTAAGAATAAGTAATGGCTGAGTTTTGGGGTCTGTTCCAAAGTCCATTACACATCCATTGTAGACAAAGAGAGTAGAACGAGTAGATATTTGTTGTATTTGTTGATAAATTGCCCAAAAGTAAACTACCGATACATGATAAACATGCTGAAGTACAGTGAAACAGTACATATACTTCATCACAACATGGATATTGTGTTTGAAATTTACTAAGCCTGAACAAAGTAATGTCCCACAGATGGTTGATTCCTGCTGAGGTTTGAAGGCCTCAGCAGGAATGCTGTAGATCTCGTGTTTTATGTTTGGTTCATGGAGTTAAGATCCTTGAACCTTGAGTCTCCATTCTTAATAATAACAATCCTGATTTAACTTCCAGTGAAATACACTCATTATCTGCTCTGCAGGTTTCTTTTGTGCTTCAAGCTTTTTGGTTTGTTCACATGCACGTTATAAACCAAGAATCTGCTCCGATCCCTGTTGTATTGAAGTCATATATTCAAATGAGGACAATTGAGGCTCATCAAGTAAATCATTTTATTTCCCACTGTGATAACGGTTTAGAAATTCAGACGTCTTTCATCCGTGGAGTTTTCTTCAATGTGCGAGTTGCAGACTGTCTCAGATCGTTCACAACCACAGGTCCTGTCGAGGTTGAAGAACAGAGGAGATCTTATCTTTGCAGTTTCCTCTGAATGTTAGATTTGCCCCTTCACAGTTTTTAATCTCATGTTAACGTAGCTTTATTCCTTTGTTTTCAACTAAGTATGAGAGCACATTTTTATGCTTATTGTTGTTTTAATAGTTTTGGATTAAAACTTCAGTTAGTACAGATATTGTATCTATAAAAAAATACAAAGGAAAACAAGCTCAGTGTTTAAAATGTTATCTTCTAGTTTTCATGAGAACAAATACAGGACTCGGGTTTGTATAAAAAAAACAGTAATCCCTGTAATTTATAATAGTATTTTTGTGGTTTTATTTTATTTTTGCTTCATAAATTTATATTTGTGTTGTTATGTGCTTCTTCGTTTGATTTGACTTGAGTTAGTATTCAGCCGACAGCTGTTTATAACATATTGGGAAAATTATTGACTCATTGTAGGTATTTTTGAATGTCAATGTTTTATATTGTTTATTTTGCTCCAATTGAGTAGGTTGAAAATAAAACCACAAAAATACTATTTTAAATGACAGGGATTACTGTTTTTTTTATACAAACCTGAGTCCTGTATTTGTTCTCATGAAAACTAGAAGATAACATTTTAAACACTGAGCTTGTTTTCCTTTGTATTTTTTTATAGATACAAGAACTGTACTAACTGAAGTACGGTCATATAATATATAAACTGCAGATCAGGCTCATGTTTTTGGAAATAAGATACAGATTTTAGTTTCCTAATGAAAACAAGAATTTATGAAATATAACAAGGATTTATAAAATCCATTAACAGAACAAATTACACCTATAATAATTTTTCGAAATTTATTTTGTATTTGAAATAATTATTTTAAAAAAGAGTTTTAATTGTTTAACTGTCCAAAAATACTTCACCACACAGGATTTTTATAACATTAGATATCTTGTGATTTTTGTGAATGTTTGTTTGTGTTTATAGTTTCTCCAACCACCTGCGTGACAGAGGCTCAGTTTTAAATATAGTACATACATATTTATATATCTAGAACACAATTATTCTTTCATTTTTGTTACCATCATAGAAGTTACCAGTTAGATTTTAATCCAAATCCGTGTACAGACACACTCGGCGAACACGGTTCAGCCAAGTGGAGCAGACAGCAGTGGTCCATAATGTGCGAGTGAGCGTTACATAAGAGCATTGCATCTAAAAATAGAAATGCAGCAATGATAAACAGGAGCCTGAACTGTTGGCTCTGAGGTTTCAAAGGAACCTGAATGAAATCTGTATTAAAGTGTCTTCTCAGACGTGAGTGGTCATGACCATGAGAGGCTGCAGGCGAGTGAAGGCCTGAAGTCCACGTGTGAGTGAGTGTGAGTGACGAAGAGTGAGAGTTTAAACTGTTGCTCTTCATCATGATGGACAGACATCATGTGTAGACGTTATATTTAAAATTTGTGGTCGTCTTTTAATCCTACAATATCCCACCACAGATTCAGCACCACATGTCTATGGACAGCTCCACGTCATCATGTTTTCTGTTTATTTTTGAGAATCGATCTGAAACGTCAGAGATTTATAACAATGAACATTGAGAGACATGTGTCTTTTATTGGACAAAACACACACACACACACACACACACACACATACATACACACATGCACACACACACGCACAGAGAGAGAACACCACATTCATAAAGCAAAACACAGTAAACTTAATAAATGATTTTCTGTGTAAACTTTACAGGATCAAAACCTATATTTTATTCTGTAACTTCCCTGCTGTCATATTTAACTTTCACTTTCTTTTCTTTCTTTTAATTATTTCTTTCTTGCTCTCTCTCACACACACAAACACACACACACACACAAGCACACACAAACGCACACACACACACACACACACAAAACACACCGAAGAAGACAAAACACTATACACTAATGTTTATTTCCACATTTTTATTGTTAAGAAAAACAGTTTTAAGTTGATCTTTATTATTATTTTCTCACACATCATACAGAAGCAGACAGAGACAGTGCCGCATAGAGCAGGTATTAAAATCGTGTGTCAAACAGACTACGTGTAAAAAACAAAATCATTTTAGATGAAAATGTGAAAATTGCAAACTGATAATAACAAACTTTGACACAGAGTGAGAACTTTTACATGAACTTCATGATTAAAAAAAACACTTTTTGAAAATCTAGAGACTGTAAAGCTCTACTGTCATTTACTACAAGTACATGTAAAATCAATAAGGATTCGTGAAAGTTCATACTGTGAATCAAGACTGCTTCAAAATGTTCAAAGTATCATCAAATGAAAACACAGAACCTGCTGAAACAAAACACACAGTCAATAATAAACTAAACTGACTAAATAAATCTTAATCACAGCAAGTTAGATCAATCTATCAAAATTACAGTCAGACATTCAAAGCAAATAACTGAGGGATTTTTTATATTTCATTTGGTTTATTTCTGAGTACAAGGATAGTATGCCATATTTAGACGGGGGGAGGTATGACAGAATAAGACGTTATGATTAGAATGAAAAAAAATTGAATAAAAAAATAGTTTTTGTCTTATTTATTTCATGTACAATAAGTACATGAAATAGATTTCGACAAACAGGGAGGAGAAGAAAGAAAGGTGCAAAATAAAAGGAGAACAATGTGTGACACACACACACACACACACACACACACACAGAATGTCAGGCTTTATCAAGTACGTACAAGGACACACAACTTACTCTGTGACTTCACTGTTCATATGTACAGAACACCTGTAATTATTTGGATTGTAACTTAAACATAAAACACACAGACACACAGACACACAGACACACAGCATATACACACACACACACACGCACATACACACACACATACACACCTCTACATCATACTTGCACAGTATCTTCATACACTCAATTCAAAGGTCTCGTCTGTCAAAACTAAGGAGTTGTACTATTGTCACCACAGACAAAAATGAATAAACAAAAGACAAAATCAGAGGACATAAAAGAGATGACAAAAGGCCAAATACATAAAAAATGACTCATAGAAAAGACCCGGTAGAAAGAAAAGGACACAACATCTTTACTCCCTGGATCTAAACTCCCAATAAATCTCTGTAAAATGGATTGTGTGATGATTTTAAAGTGGAGGATTCACTGTGGACAG